>NW_007737997.1:51810-52581 GCF_000696425.1 Galeopterus variegatus
CATGAGAGACACGGTTCTGTTTCATTCTTTGAAGCCCAGCTGTGCTGTGACTAACCTCACCAACATCCACCTCTAGTTGGCCCCCAAAACAAACAAAAGAATGAATTAAACAGTGGCAGGAAGCTGCAGAAGGCAAAGACATCCCCACCCCACCCCTGGGACACTCTCAGGCTGGGAGGATATGCATCTTAACTACCTTAACGAAGCAGTGAAACTGTTTCTACTGAGAGCCAATGTTCAGAAATGGTATACCAATTGAGGGTGGCCCCAGAAGCCTTGAGAAAGACATTCTGGGTTCAGGCCCCAGCTCTGTGACAGGCAGGTGTGTTAACTCTGAGTAAATCAACTCTCCTTCAGAGGATGCTGACAGCACCTGCCCCCAAGGACTGAGACAAGAACTTCATGAGCCAAGCTGCTGCTACCAACTACCCCCCGTTGGCAGAAAAGAACAGAGAGAAGGGGGAGAAAGAAAAGAGGCAGCTTTGAGGATAACACCTGGTGTCTAGGAAGAACAGGGTGTGTCTTCCCCACTCCTTCCTCTCCCCTGAGAGTAACCCCAAATGTGCCACACCTACCACCCAACCCCTACTGACCCTTCCACCCACCCGATTCTACCCTGAAAGTATCACACGAGCTGCTGACAGCCTGCGTTTTTTGCAGGTCATAGGTTGGATCTGAACAGAATCTAGCAGCAGACCTAATACCCTCAGGCTCTCATATGGGGGTATTCCAGAGGGAACCCAAGCCTCTAGCTTGCCTGCCTTCGAAATA
>NW_007737997.1:53447-55559 GCF_000696425.1 Galeopterus variegatus
AAAGCAATGGTTCTCGACCCTGGATGCACCTGAGAATCTTTTGGGAAGAGAAAAATGACTTGTCACTTACAAGGGAATCTCAGTAAGATTAACAGCTGACTTGTCATCAGAAACAATGAAGATCAGAGGCAGTGGGATAACACACTCACAGTGCTCAAAGAAAAACACTGTCAACCAAGAATCATCCTATATCCAGCAAAGCCATCTTTCAAAAACAAAGGAGAAATTAAGATATTCCCAGGTAAACAAAAACTGAGAGAATGTGTTGACAGCAGATCCACCTTAAAACAAAACTAAAGTGACTCTGGACAGGATTTCAAATCTACACACAAAAAACAAATAGCACCAGTAAAGGTAATTATGTAATTATAAAAGAAAACGTCAATGCATTATTTCTTCTCCTTTCTTCTGCTGATTTAAAAAGCAATTGTTTAAGACAATATGTAAGTAATATATTATTATGATTATAACATACAGAAATTCTATATCCAGCAAAACTATCCTCCATAAATGAAGGAGAAATTAAGACATTCCCAGATAAGCAAAAGCCAAGGAAGTTCATCACAAACAGATCTGCTGCTATGGTTTGAACGTTTTTCCTTGATGGAGTTTGGATGTTGTTGTCCCCTCCAAAACTCATGTGGAAATTTGGTCCCCAATGTGGCAGTATTAGAAACTGACTGAGTCATGGGGGCAGATCCCTCATGAAAAGATTAATGCTCTCCCTATGGGAGGTGGGATTAATGAGTGAGTTCTCAATCTATTAGTTCCTGCGAGAGAGCTTGTTGTTTAAAAGACCCTGGCACCTCCCCACTCTCTATTGTTTTCTCTCTCTCTCTCCCTTGCTTCCTCCCACCATGTGATCTGCTTGTACCCACTGCCTGCCACTTTCTGCCATGAGGAGAAGCAGCCTGAGGCCCATGCCAGATGCAGCTGTCCCAGAATCATAAGCCAAATAAACCTCTTTATAAATTACCCAGTCTCAGGTATTTCTGTTATAGCAACACAAACGGACTAATACAGTCCCCTCCAAAAATCATGTTGAAACTTAATTCCTATTGTAACAGTATTAAAAGGGTGGGAAATTTGACTATGGTACTTGAAAGGTAGGGCCTTTAAGAGGAAATTGGGTCATGAAAGCTCTTCCCTTGCGAATGGATTAGAGCATTCATGCATTAATGGATTAACAGATTATCATGGGCATGGACTGATGNGAATGGATTAGAGCATTCATGCATTAATGGATTAACAGATTATCATGGGCATGGACTGATGGCTTTACAAGAATAGAAAGAGAGACCTAGGCTAGCATGCTCAGGCCCCTCACCATGTGATGCCCTGCATCACCTCAGACTCTGCAGAGAATCCCCACCAATAAAAAGTCCCTCACCAGATGTGGCCCCCTCAGCCTTGGACTTCCCAGCCTCCAGAACTGTACAAAAAAATTTTGTTTCTTTATAAATTACCCAGTTTCAGGTATTCTGTTATAAGCAACAGAAAATGGACTAATACACCTGCCCTACAAGAAATGGTAAAGGGAGTCCTCACGGCTGAAATGAAAGAACACTACATAGGAACTCAAAGCCAAAGAAGAAATGAAGAACACTGATAAAGTTTACTACATAGGTAAACATAAAAGACAGTATTATTTTATTCCTGGTTTATATTTTTTCCTATAGGACTTAAAAGACAAATAAATAAAACAATAATTATAAATCTGTGTTAATGGGCACAAATTATAGATTTATGTTAATGGGCACACAATAAAGATGTAATTTGTGACAACAACATAAAGTGGGGGTTCAAAGCTGTATAGGAGCAGAGCTTTTATACACTGTTGAAGCTAGGCTGGTATTAGTTCAAACTAGACTGTTAGAAATTTAAGATGTTTATTGTAACCCCATGGTTACCACTGAGAAAATAACTTACAAATATACAGAAAAAATGAGAAGAAATCAAAACTGCACACAAGAAATAAGCAATTAAACACAAAAGAAGGCAGTAATACAGGATTAAGGAACAAAAAAGATATGACACAGAAAACAAATAGCAGAATGGCAAAATTCCTTCCTTGTCAGTCATAGCTTTAAATGTAAACGAATTAAATTCTCC
>NW_007737997.1:56874-60097 GCF_000696425.1 Galeopterus variegatus
TGAACTTTTTGAAGTAACCTTGTGGACAATTCTACTGTAATAGTTGGAGACTTCAACATCCCATTTTCAATAATTGAACATTTAGATAGAAGATCAATAAGGAAATAGAAAAACATTTAACAACATTATAACCCAACTATCCTTAACAGAAATATAAAGAACACTACACTCAACAACAGTAGTGTATACATTCCTCTCAGTACACATGGAACATTCCCCAGGATATACCACATGTCAGGCCACAAAACATATCTCAAATTTTTTTTAAAGATTGAAATCATATTAAGTATCTTCTCTGACCACAATGGAATCAAACTAGAAATCAATAACAGAAGGAAAATTGGAAATTCACAAATAAGTAAAAACCAAACGACACACTCTTAACCAATAGGTCAACTAAGAAATCACAAGGAAAATTAGAATATACTTAGAAGCAAATGAAAACAAAAACACAACATACCAAAACTTATAGAATGTAGCAAAAGCAGTGCTCAGAGAGAAATTTATACTGTAAATGCCTACATAAAAATGATCTCAAATCAACAGCCTAACTTTATACCTTATGAAGCTAGACAAAGAAGAGTAAATTAAAGACACAGCTAACAGAGAGAAATAATAATAAAGATCAGGGGAGATAAATAAAACAGAGAATAAAAATATAGAGAGAATCAATGAAAAGAAAAGTTGGTTCTTTGAAGAGAGAAAACAAAACTGACAAACCCAGCTAGACTAAGAAAAAAGGAGAGAAGATTCAAATTACTGAAATCAGAAATGAAAACTGGTACATCACTACCAACCTTAAGAGAAACTAAAGGGATTATAAGATAATGTTATGAACAACTGTATGCCAACAAATTAGATAACCTGAATGAAATGGACAAATTCCTAGAAACACACAAATTACCAAAATCGGTTCAAGAAAAAATAAAAAATCTGAACAGACTTATAACAAATAAAGAAGTTGACTCATTAATCAAAAAGCTACCAACAAAGAAAAGCCCAGGATCAGATGGCTTTACTGGTGAATTCTACCAAACACAGAGAATCAATAATCTTTCCCAAACTCTTCAAAAAATCAGAAGAAGAGGTAAAATTTCCTTACTTATTCTATGAGGCCAGCATTACTGATATCAAAGCCACACAAAGATATAACAGAAATAAAAACTACATACCAATATCCCTTATAAATATATATGTAAAAACACCCACACACAAAAAAACTATTATAGCTAATAAGCAAGTTAAGCAAGGTTATATGATGCAAGATCAACACTAAGAAAAATCAGTTGTTTATCCACTAGAAATGAATAATCCGAAAAGAAAATTAAGAACAAAATTCAGAAAAACTTATCATAAAACTACAGTAACCAAGACAGTGTGGTAATGACATAAGGATAGATGCAGACGAATGGAATAGAATTGAGACTACAGGAATGAACCCACATGTTTACAGCTAATTGATTTTTTATTAGCACCAAGACAATTCAATGGAGAAAGAATAGTCACTTGAAGAAACAGTGTTGGAACAACTGAATATCTACATACAAAACAATGAAGTTGTGCTCTCACCTCCCACCATATATAAAAACTCACTTAAAATGGATCAAAGACCTAAATATAAGAGCTAAAAGTATAAAAATCTTCAAAGAAAACATAGGGGTAAATCTTCATGACTTTGATTTGGCAATGGTTTCTTAGATATGATCCCAAAAGCACATGCCACAAAAGAAAAAATAATCTGAACTTCATCAAAAGTACAAACTTTTGTGTATCAATGGACACTCTAAAGAGAATAAAAAGATAACTCAAAGAATAGGAGAAAATATTTGTAAATTACATATCTAATAAAGCTCTACTAGCCAGAATATACAGAGTTCTTTCAACTCAACAATAAAAAGACAAACAACCTAACTTTAAAATCGCCAAAAGACTTGAATAGATATTTCTCCAAAGAAGATATACAAATGGCCAAAAAGCACATGAAAAGATGCTCAGCATCATTAGTTAATAGGGAACTACAAATCAAAACCATAATGAGGTATCACTTCACACACACTAGGATGGCTATAAAAAAATAATAATAATAACAAGTTTTGATGAGAATGCAGAGAAACTGGAACCCTTGTCCACTGCTGGTGGGAATGTAAAATGGTGCAGCTGCTGTGGAGAACGGTTTGGCAGTTCCTCAATATGTTAAACATAGAATTGCAATATCATCCAGCAATTCTACTCCAAGGTATGTATGCAAAGGATTTGAAAACCAGTGTTCAAATAACACTTGTACACTAATGTTCATACCAGCACCATCCACAACGGCCAAAATGTGGAACAATCCAAATGTCCATCAACTGATGAATGGATAAACAAAACATGTATATCCATATATTTGAATATAGGAATAAAGTACTGATACATACTACAATATAGGTAAACATTAATAACACTATGCTAAATGAAAGAAGCTAGTTACAAAAGTGCACATATTTTATGATTCCATTTATGCGAAATGTTCAGAATAGGTAAATCTATAGAGACAGAAAGTAGACTGGTAGTTGCATAGGGCTGGAGTAATCTGTGTGGCATAACAGAATACCATAAACTGAGTGGCTTATAAACAACAGAAATTTATTTCCCGCACTCTGGAGGCTGGGAGGCCCAAGATCAAGGTAGTGACAGATTGAGTGTCTGCTGAAGGTCCACTTCCTGATTCACAGAGGTCCGTTCTCCTTATGTCCTCACATAGCAGAAGGGACAAAGATCTCTCTGGGGCCTCTTTTATGAGGGTACTAATCCCATTTGTGAGGGCTCCACCCTCATGACCTAATCACCTCCCATAGGCCCCACCTTCTAATACCATCACACTGGGGACTAGGCTTCAACATAGGAATTTGGGAGGGGACACAAACATTTGGACCCTAGCAAGAAATCCTTACCAAAGAATAAGAAATTAAGGTCTACAAGGTTCTTAATAAATGGCAGACCTAGTTATCACCAGGATACTTTTCATTAGTATTTTAACAACATGAAACCATTTAGGTATGTAAGCTGATAAGAAACTATGAATTACAGTTTAATAAACTAAACCTGTTTACTTACCTCCTCGAGGAGAAGGAGAATCGTGCCCTCCAATGATCACGCGGATACCAGAATCTTCTAGCTTCCCTTTCCATTTTTCGATGATAGTCCCAGACTCATCCTGAAAGCATGACATTGGCAGGTCAGG
>NW_007737997.1:61023-61482 GCF_000696425.1 Galeopterus variegatus
CTTTCCATTTTTCGATGATAGTCCCAGACTCATCCTGAAAGCATGACATTGGCAGGTCAGGCGACTTCCCTCAGAACAGTCAAATATGACTTATACTAGAGCTAAATCACCCAGCATGAAGTTCATAAATACCTCACTGGCATCATTAAAAACAGAGAGCTCCATGGTGCCTTCAAAGTCCTGTTGCAAAACAGACCTCAGACATTCATCCAACCACGGCTCAGCATTGTGGACTGGGAGGATAATAGACTAGGATTCAAAAGAAATGGATTAACAAATAGAAGTGTGAAAACTAAATTCCCTTTCCACCACATTTCCCCTTTACTGTCCACACAATGCCCATTTCTAAAGGGCAAGACCTGATTTACAGAATAACCTAGTATAAGGGTTCCAGAGCAAGAGTGTGCCCTGACAAACAAAAAGTGCCTATTCCTTCTCTCTAAGCTCTTTTTTTTTTTT
>NW_007737997.1:61949-63571 GCF_000696425.1 Galeopterus variegatus
GGGCCGGCCCCTCTCTAAGCTCCTAACATTCTTCTGCTCCACAGATTTATTGTCTCAGACTTCCCTGAATTGGTCTTTCCTATGTTTTCGAAAATGGGGAAAAAAATCTGAAAGGCATCAAAAATTTTCCCAATTCAAAGGTAAATTCATTTTTTCCAATCACTAGTCATAAACATTATCATTTTGGTTTGAAACAAGCATCTGTGTAACTTCCAAACTACTCATGAAAATAACTGGTCCTTTTCTGCGTGGGATAAGCATTTCAGCAAACCATGACGTTAGAGATACCTCAACAAAGTAACCCTTTAAGTATTCCCTGCACAATGCTTTAACGGGATATGTGGGTGGGGTGTTCAAAGAATCAAGGAGGGCAAATGGGACAGGTAGAGTCCATTTCTCCTTTGTTCTACACAGTTCGGGGCTGGTTTGGCACTAGCACCGTCCTTTTCTCATGGAGCTCAACAAATAAAACCAAAAAGTGGTATGCAGTAAAACCAGTGAAACTTGACTACCAACAAAACAACTGGTTGCAGGAATTAAGTCTTAATTCTGTACATTATCATGTTAAGCAATACAGAATACTCATAGATATTACTGTCTGTCCTTACCCTGGAGTTTATACCTTAATGAAGAAAAGTGGATGAAGTCTGAAACAAGAGACAAATAAAACCAGGCTGGCCAGGCGAGTGTGTGTGTGTACACATACGTACCTGTACGAGAATACTTCAAAAAGTTCGTGGAACGATTCATAATACCTTNGGCCCTGGGCGACTGCCCTGTCCCGGGTCGCTTCTCTCCTAGGCCCGCGGAAGTCCTCTTGCCCTCTCCTGAGGGAGTTAATCGCAAGCTCTTTGGTCCTCGGTAAAAGCAAAGATCATAAAAATATTTGGTTGCGGGGAAGGCGGGATTTGCGAGACAGGCGCCACGCTGTGCCGGGGGGTCACGACCTCAAACCCAAACCAGATAACCTGTGAAGTCATTGTGCGTGGCCTTAAAGAGACGGCGGCGCGTTTACGGACACGTGACCCTTCGTCCGCCCTGCGTTTGACCTGACTTCGAGGACAGGGAGCAGCCTGGGGCGCCCTTGTGACGCAGGGGGAGTGAGGGCGCCCGCTTTCCCCGAAAAGGAAGGGGCGCCGAGCGCGGTGGGAGCCCCTCCGCGAGGGCCCGGTGGCCCGATGTGTCCCAGGGGACGCGGGCCTCCGTCTGGGGAGTTCAGCACAGACGCGACACCCCGAACGCGTCTACTGTCTCCTGCTTAGGCCAGCCCGGGGCGGTTGCCGTCCTGGAGCACGGATGGCTGAGTGGCCCCAGGCCTGCAGTTGTCAGTGGAGCAGCGCTGGGGCTACAGCACCTCCCGGGTGGCTGAGAGGGCTCCGTGAGGTGCCTCCACAGGACGCTGGCTGGTGACGGGCACCGTGAGGGCTCCCTGAGGTGCCTCCACAGGGGACACTGGCTGGTGACGGGCACCGTGAGGGCTCCGTGAAGTACCTCCACAGGGGACACTGGCTGGTGACAGGCACCGTGAGGGCTCCCTGAGGTGCCTCCACAGGACGCTGACTGGTGACGGGCACCGTGAGGGCTCCCTGAGGTGCCTCCACAGGACGCTGACTAAAAAAAAA
>NW_007737997.1:64483-69601 GCF_000696425.1 Galeopterus variegatus
GCTGGGGCGGGGCGCTGTGAGGGCTCCGTGAGGTGCCTCCACAGGACGCTGGCTGGTGACGGGCACCGTGAGGGCTCCCTGCGGTGCCTCCACAGGGGACACTGGCTGGTGACGGGCACCGTGAGGGCTCCGTGAGGTGCCTCCACAGGACGCTGGCTGGTGACGGGCACCGTGAGGGCTCCTTGAGGTGCCTCCACAGGACGCTGGCTGGTGACGGGCACCGTGAGGGCTCCTTGAGGTGCCTCCACAGGACGCTGGCTGGTGACGGGCACCGTGAGGGCTCCTTGAGGTGCCTCCACAGGACGCTGGCTGGTGACGGGCACCGTGAGGGCTCCTTGAGGTGCCTCCACAGGACGCTGGCTGGTGACGGGCACCGTGAGGGCTCCTTGAGGTGCCTCCACAGGACGCTGGCTGGTGACGGGCACCGTGAGGGCTCCTTGAGGTGCCTCCACAGGACGCTGGCTGGTGACGGGCACCGTGAGGGCTCCTTGAGGTGCCTCCACAGGACGCTGGCTGGTGACGGGCACCGTGAGGGCTCCTTGAGGTGCCTCCACAGGACGCTGGCTGGTGACGGGCACCGTGAGGGCTCCCTGCGGTGCCTCCACAGGGGACACTGGCTGGTGACAGGCACCGTGAGGGCTCCGTGAGGTACCTCAATAGAGGAGGTTGCTGGTGGCAGCCTGTGAGGGCTTAGTAAATGTGATCTGCTAGGACTATCCCTGTGGCACGTGCACACATAGATTAACCCCACTGGGGATTTGTTCCAACTGTTCTAAACTAATGAGCAAGTCATAGTTAATAAGCAAGTTTATAAGCATCACTTCTATGACTAACTTTACTGTCCAAAACTAAGATTAAATTCAAATAATTCTAATGATTAACTATTACAAAAAATCCAAACTTCTGTTTAAGCATCACTTCAGATGTGATTTTTTTTTTCCTCTCTTAAATTGCATTATTATTTGCAAAGCAGATCCTGTTGTACAAGTTGAAATGTTTAGGTCAGTTGAGTAAATATGCAACCTTATTTATAGCTGAATAAAACAATCTGAGAATTTATTCTCCAGGGGTTGGTGTAATTAGGAATAGTCTTATTTTAAACAACTCAGTAGAAAGGCGCACTGTAGCTATCAGAATGCACTGTGGCTCAGGATAAGGTTTCACAGGTAAGGAGTCTGCAGATGGTTTCTGGCACCTCTGCAGCACGTGGTATTCAGAATTAGGTGTGGCTGCTCGTGTCTTGCTTCCTGTATATTTCCTGCTGCCAGAAATTTTCACTGTGTGATATTGTGAAAATATGTATTTGATCTTCATCCTGGTCTCTTGATAACCAACTCCCCAAATCCTTAGAATCTCCAAAGTGATAAGTCTGTTCAAATGCTAATAATGGCTGGCAGCCCCTACATAGCTTCAGGATGGGGGCTGGTAACAGGAAAGACCAAGGTGGGACTTTCAGCTCCCCCCACAACCTCTGGGAAAGGGAGAGGGACTGAAGGTTAAGTTGATCACCAGTGGCCAATGATTTAATCAATCATGTCTATGTAATGAAGCCTCCATAAAACTTCAAGAGGCCCGGGGAGCTTCCAGATAGCTGAACACGTGGAGGTACCTGAAGGGTGGTGCACCCTGAGAGGACATGAAAGCTCTGCACCCCTTCCACCATTCCTTGGCTTATGCATCTCTTCATCTGTACCATTGTAATATCCTTTATAATAAAAAAGTAAACATAAGTACGTGTTTCCCTGAGTTCTTTCTGTGAGCCTCTCAAGCAAACATCTAACCTAAGGAAGGGGTTGTGGGAACTCTGCTTTATAGCTGGTTGGTCAGAAGTTCCAGAGGCCTGGACTGTGACTGCATCTGAAGTGGCAGTCTTGGGGACTGAGCCCTCACTCTATGCAATCTGACGCTATCTCCAAGTAGATGGTGTTAGACTTGAATTGGAGGACATCTAGCTGGTGCCCTCTGAAGAACTGCTGGCTTGCTAGCCAGTAGGGAGAAATCCCCACACGTGATCACAGAAGTTGGTCTTCTGTGTTGCTTGGTGTGCTGTGAGTGTAGAGGAAAGAAAATGTGTGCATTTTCCACCAACTTCTACACACTACCTTCCCCCTGCCACCTCCCATACAAATTTGATTAGAACCTCCTTTTTGCAAGAAGCATCTCAGAAATGCAAGGTTGTAGCAGACTCAGATTCTAAAATCCAGGAATGGTCAGGCCTGAGATCATTCCACACACAGTAGGAAGATTCTCAGCAAGTGACCAAAAGGGACCGGGCCATGGGGACTGACACCCCACCCTGTGAGGGACAAGAAGGAGGATGTGGACAGAGATTGTGTGGTCTTAAGTCAAAAGGGAACGAGGTGGGAATGGAATAAGTCATCGGCTGCTGAAGGGAAGTGATACAGCACTCCCCACAGCTTTGGGCTCACCGAGTGTGCAGTCTTCTTGATTTTTAATTGTTGTTTATGCAGAATGTTTGGTGAATACTGGCTGTATTCAGAGAACTCCATGCCCACTGCTGGGGGCTTGGAGTAGGAAGGACCATGCTATGGTATGAATGTCTGTGTTCCCCTCAAATCCATATGTTGAAACTTAACACTTGAGGTGATGGTGTTAAGAAATGGGGTTTTTAGGAAGTGATTAGGTCCTGAGGGCTCCCCCCTCATAAATGGGATTGGTGCCCTTATAAAAGAGACTTGAGGGAGCCCTTTGTCCCTTTCTGCCATGTGAGGACACATAGAAGGCACCATCTAGGATGAACAAGCCCTTGCCAGAAACCAAATCTGCTGGCACCGTGATGTTGGACTTCCCAGTATCCAGGACTGTGAGCAGTAAATTTCTGTTGTTTGTAAATTACCCAGTCTAAGGTATTTTGTTATAACAGCCCTAATGAACTAAGACACAGGTTTCCACATTTAAGAACTATGCAACAGCCCTTTGCAATGCTGTCGTAGGAGACCAAGATTCACAGCAGGTCTACAAGAAGTTCACTGGACTCGGGGTATGCTGGGCCCAGAGCACGAGCAATTCTGCCATGAATGCCGTCAGTGAAGGCTGGGTTCAACCCTTAAAGACTACAGCCAGACGGCACCCCGTACAGCCTAAACCCCAAGACTCCTAGTGTCCTTTCCAAGTTCCCAGATGAGAGGAACCTCAGCAGAATGCAAACTTGCTCTCCCCTGCTGACTCCCCAAGCAGTTTATCCTGCTTGGAAGCCAGGAGTACTCAAGACCATGGAAGAGTCTGCTGGTGGTGGCCAGTGCACCCCAATAATAAATCTGTTCATAAGGGACCAAACCAGCTGTTGGACAGTGTGCCATGTGCACTGAGGTTCTCTCTTCTACTCTATCTGATTTTTCAAAGGTGGTTGTGACTCACTGTGTGGATTTAATGACTCATTAAGCAGTTGCAGCCCATACTTTTAAAAAAAGGAATCTACGTGGGCCAAGCCCGTGGCACACTCGGGAGAGTGCAGCGCTGGGAGCGCAGTAGCGCTCCCACCGCGGGTTCGGATCCTATATAGGGATGGCCGGTGCACTCACTGGCTGAGTGCAGTGCGGCCAGTCTCAAAAATGACAAAAAAAAAGGAATCTACAGTACAGTGGACCAGGTATGGATATGATCCCATGAATTCCATTTTTCAGCAGCATGTGTTCCTAGGATTCCAACCTGTTGGGGAATTCTAATTGCTTTGAGGAAACCCTGTAGTGCACTCGTGGTGTGTACCAGACTCAGGGTCGGCCACTGGGTGTGATGTGTGCCAAGCCCCATCACTGCCCCGAACAGCACCCTGAGGGGGTTCGGGAGCATCTGAGGTGACCATCTGTTCCTTCAACCCCAATGGTCCCCATTTCTTCCTTGGAGCACTGTCCCCCACCTTGGCCATTCTCTTTGGGGATGACTGGTCTCAGTCCCCAGGGGCAGACTGCTCAGAGCATACCATACATCCTATATCCCAGCACAGCCATTGGCTGGGGCAACCCTGATCTGGTTTGGGTCATGGCCTCCCACATGGAGCTCCTGGAAGCTATGGGCAGTGGTTTGAGGATGTGGCAAGAGCTCCTGGTGTGTGGGCAGGTCCTGAGGAAGGAGAGTCAAGCCTGTGAATTGCAGAGCCTGTGTGTGAGAAGTTGAGATGATGGTGTTATACAGATACCTGAAATTAGGCTGCATGACAGAGAAATGGGACTGCCCTGTAGGGCCCATGGAGGGACTCAGGGTCCTACCCAGCACCTTGCCCAGGGCAACACACAATAAATGTTTGCTGAGTGAATAACTAACAGATAGAAGCCATTGTTCTATGTGGAGTATAAAGCAAATGTATTTCACAGGGCCTAGTTTCCAAAGCCCTGTAGTTTCAGGTATAACCTAACTTTTAAAAATTACATATGGAAATGTTAAGCTTGCAAAAGACAGGAAAACTTCCCCAGGCTAAAGTCTCTAATGTAGAAAAAGAATTATAGTACAGCAAAATTGCGGGCTCAAGGACAGATGCCCTTGGAGCAGGTTAACCTAAAGTTGCTTTATTGTTATGTAAAAATACTTGAGGAAACTTCTGTAGGAAAAGACAGTATTTGCTAAGTACAAGCTTTTGTTGGTGGACTGACTTAACCTTTTACAAATTGCATTAAGGAATGTCACTTTGTTATTTCACTGATGTTACCAGCCTCTATTGTTAAACTAAACTTAAGTCATAACTCCACCTATGCTCCTTTTCTGTAACTTTCTGGCCTGGAGAATAAATACTGAGACAGAAACCCCAGTTCAGGGTTAATTTCCCGAGGAGAAATGCTCTCTCTTGAGGGTTCCTGGAAATTAACCCCTTTGGGATGTCTCACTGCTCAGAAGAAATGGGCTTTGAGTAACCCTTTGCGTCTCTGTCACCCAGGGGAAGAGAGGTGACAAAGAGACAGCAACAGTTCTACTAATCTGCATTGTCAGGAATTCTGGAAAGATAAGGAGGTCCCATTGCCTGACTAAGCATTTCCTCAATCATTAAAGCCCAGCCCTGCACAACCGACTGGAAGCCAGAGCCTGCTCTCTTTCCCTGCGCCCACTGAAGGTAGGGGTGAGGGTCCCCTCACAAGAAGCATTCAGTTAATAGGGGGGCAGACGGTC
>NW_007737997.1:70470-70844 GCF_000696425.1 Galeopterus variegatus
GATTCGATGTGAGTATCGAGTGTCACAGAGAATGTTTGTACACAGAGTGTTTATGTTCCCACGAAGCTCGGGACGGGGGAGTGAAGCCAGGTAGGAAAGGGGTCCCTTTTGAGGACTGGACCTGTTACCGACAGGCCAGGCCCGGCTGCCCTCTCGCCTTAAACAAATGACCTGAAAGTGCAAAAGTTGATGCAAGGATTGGAAGGTTTATTCAGATTACCGGTACTCAACTAAATGTCTAACCAAGCAAACAAACAGAGAGAAGAGGAGCAGCGGGGTCCAGTTTATCCCAGTCCCAATCCGCGGGGCCAAACTAATCCACTGACGGTAATTGATAAAAGCAGTTCTCCCCACTGTTTTCAGCATAAAGAAGA
>NW_007737998.1:0-403 GCF_000696425.1 Galeopterus variegatus
CCGTTAAATAAAAATGATATAAATTTCACTGAAATATTATAAAATGGAACTGTTCCTGTTGTTGAACAGGAAGCTTTGATGGAAAAATATTGGAAGTAGGGAAAAAAATGTATACACAAATACCAAGCAATAAATATTTCAATGCAAATGTGTAGTGTAGGAAGAAGCTAAGAACAGAGACACCAACATAAAATCATGGAAAATTAGGATTTCATTGTGGAACATATTATTAAGAAATTAAAATAATTATTAGTTACAATTATAGCTTATGAAGATAATATTTTAGTGTGATGAATGTGATGATAGCAGTGGGTATAGGTATGCATGATTGTACAGATTTACATTAGTGTTGCCTTAAAAGAGTTTGGGAGGAAAATAGGAAGGGTGTCCAGACATTATCAGT
>NW_007737998.1:5812-34883 GCF_000696425.1 Galeopterus variegatus
GTGATTTATACGTGACTTTGGTCAATCAAGTTGAAGCATGATGTATCTGAAGTATTCATCACGAGATGAAATAGTTAAGGATAAAATTGTCTCTACTTGGAAATAGAAGTAAATTGCTTATGAAAAGGACTCTGGAAGGATAGTTGGAAAATATAGAAGGAAGAGTTGTACTGGCCTAGTGGCTCTAAAAGTCTCTCAGTAGAATCCATAGGACCGGAATCTTCCAAAGCAAGATGGGCAGTAGCAGCCATATCCATATCTGCCATAGCCGCAGCCATAGCCACAGCCCAGGCCACCATAAAAACATCTTAGGCCACCATAGCCACAACCATATCCATAGCCACAGCCCAGGCCACCATAATAGTTATTGCAGTAGCACATGTTGTTGAGAGTGAAAGGTTCAGTTGAAGAGAAGGTTATCAATTTCCTCAGTGTGAATGTCCCTGCCTGAATAGGGCATTTTATACACCCTCCATAATAGGTGGGCAAACCACAGGCATGAGGTAGCTGCATGTTTTCCATTAATTTGCATTTTAAAGTGTCAGAATCTATAGTTCATTAAGCAGAAATAAGTCTTCATAATTTAGAATGCTTTGATACTACATCAGAATTTCCATAGTGAGAGGACATGCCTTTAACAAACAACCTTAGTTATATTTGGAATGCCCAACTATAACACTTCACCATGTTTTTGTTAGTTTAATGTCTATGATAAGTTTGCATAGGAAGCTCATTTTTCAGTCTTTATTATGGCTTTGTTATTATTTTGTTATTATACATTTATCTCACACTGAATTGTGTTTAGGATTTACAAATTTCTCTATATAAGTATGTGGATTAATGAATCAGAAACATAAGGTCACAAAATTTCCAAATTACCTATTTTAAGGGGCAAACAATGGCTCTACCTAGACATGGGTTATCAATGATTATTTACTACTGAATGACTGCTATTGTATTACTTCTTTCACCTTGAAATTTGTTATCTAGTATTCTTGCCTTGGTGTAGGTGATTTTACCACTGAATTATACAATTTTTTGTTTATGTATTAATTAAATTTTCTTTATAAATATAAATTAAATCTATTGAGTCATACATGACTTTATACATTTTTATATTCTCAAAACACTCTGTCAAAGATTGGGATACTGGTGAAGACTTGGTTTATATTCAAGTATAGGCATGAGATCTTCTTCATTCTCTCCTTTCTGGATCCAGGTTTCCCTTTGCTCCTTCAGTTGCCCACTAGAAGTAGAATGATCTTGGGAGAAAACACATATCAACCATTGGCCCAGTGCGAGAACTGACTCGTAGTCATTTATGTGATTCGGTGATGCTTAATAGAGCTATAATTTCCCATTTATGTAATGACTGGGCTCTTCTCTATGCAAAATTATACTCTGTGATATTCTTTAAAATGAATATTTTAGCTAAGCAATCCTGAGGCGGGGGGAAACAGAGGCATTATACTCCCTGACTTCAAATTATACTATGAAGCTCTAGTAACCAAAACAGTATGGCAGTGGCATAAAAACGGGCACATGGACCAATGGAACACTATAGAGAATCCAGAAATCAACCTGAGTACTAACAATCAACTGATCTTTGACAAAATTGCCAAGAGCATACATGAGGGAAAGATGGCCTGTTCNCTTGGTTTATATTCAAGTATAGGCATGAGATCTTCTTCATTCTCTCCTTTCTGGATCCAGGTTTCCCTTTGCTCCTTCAGTTGCCCACTAGAAGTAGAATGATCTTGGGAGAAAACACATATCAACCATTGGCCCAGTGCGAGAACTGACTCGTAGTCATTTATGTGATTCGGTGATGCTTAATAGAGCTATAATTTCCCATTTATGTAATGACTGGGCTCTTCTCTATGCAAAATTATACTCTGTGATATTCTTTAAAATGAATATTTTAGCTAAGCAATCCTGAGGCGGGGGGAAATAGAG
The DNA here is from genome assembly GCF_000696425.1 of Galeopterus variegatus. Classification (NCBI taxonomy): domain Eukaryota; kingdom Metazoa; phylum Chordata; class Mammalia; order Dermoptera; family Cynocephalidae; genus Galeopterus; species Galeopterus variegatus. The sequence continues at coordinate 7,769 of NW_007737998.1, forward strand.
GCATTATATTTCCTGACTTCAAATTATACTACGAAGCTCTAGTAACAGAGGCATTATACTCCCTGACTTCAAATTATACTATGAAGCTCTAGTAACCAAAACAGTATGGCAGTGGCATAAAAACGGGCACATGGACCAATGGAACACTATAGAGAATCCAGAAATCAACCTGAGTACTAACAATCAACTGATCTTTGACAAAATTGCCAAGAGCATACATGAGGGAAAGATGGCCTGTTCAGCAAATGGTGCTAGAAAAACTGGATATCCATGTGCAGGAGAATGAAACTAGATCCATACCTCTTGCCCTATACCAAAATCAACTCAAAATGGATTACAGACTTAAGTATAAGACTTGAAGGTATAAAACTCCTAGAAGCAAACATAAAGGAAACACTTCAGGATGTATGACTGGGCAAAGATTTTATGAATAAGACCCCAAAAGCACAAGCAGCAAAAGAAGAAAAATAAACAAATGGGAATATATCAAATTAAAAAGCTTCTGCACAGCAAAGGAAACAATCAGCACAGTGAAAAGACAACCTATTGAATGGCAGAAAATATTTTCAAACCATACATCCGACAAGGGATTAATATCCAGGATATACAAGGAACTCAACTTAATAGTGAAAAACAAATAATCCAATTAAAAAATGGGCAAAGGAGATAAATAGAAATTATTCAAAGGAAGACATACAAATGGCCAACAGTACCTGAAAAATGCTCAATATCACTAATTGTCATGACCCTATATATAGAAAAAAACATAAGGACTCTACTGAAACAATGTTTAGAACTGATCCACAACTTCAGAACAGTCATAGGAAACAAAACCAACATGAAAAAATCAATGCCATTTTTATATTCCAATAACAAAATATTAAAAAAAGAAATCAAGAAGGCAAGCAGATATACAATAGTCACCAAAAAAATATAAAATAAAAAAAGTTACCTAGGAATCAATTTAACCAGAAAGATCTCTACAAAAAGTACTACAAAACACTACTGAAAAAAAATTAAAGAAGACACAAAAGGATGGAAAAACATTCCATGCTCTTGGATTAGAAGAATTAACATTCTGAAATGTCCATACTACCCAAAACTATCTACAGATTCAATGCAATCCCCATCAAAATACCAATGACATTCTTCACAAAAATGGAAAACAAATCCTAACTTCATATGGAATAACGAAAGACCCTGAATAGCCAAAGCAGTCATGATAAAAATAAATAAATAAAAATAAAGCTGAAGGCATAAAACTACCTGACTTCAAATTATATTACAAAGCTAGTATAACAAAAACAGTATGGTACTGGCATAAGAAATAGACACTGAGACCAGTGGAGTAGAATTGAGAACCCAGAAATCACCTTGCTTGCTTACAGCCATCTGATACTGGACAAAGGCAACAAAAAGCTACATTGGGGAAAAGATTGCCTCTTCAACAAGTGGTGCTGGGAAAAGTGGATATTCACATGCAGAAGAATGAAAGTAGATATGCACCTCTCACTGTATGCTAAAATCAACTCAAAATGGATTGAAGACTTAAGTATAAGACCTGAAACTATAGCATTACTAAGGGAAAATATAGGTGAAACACTTCAGGAGCTAGGTCTAGGCACAGACTTTATGAACATAAGCCTGAAAGCAGAAGCAGTAAAAGAAAAAAATAAACAAATGGGACTATTTCAAACTAAAAAGGTTCTGCACAGCAAAGGAAACAATCGAGAGACTGAAATGATAACCTACTGAGTGGGAAAAAATTTTTGCTAACTATGCATCTGACAAGGGATTAACATCCATAATATACAAGGAACTCAAGCAGTTGCACAATAAAAAACAAACAAAAACAAATTTAAAAATGGTCAAAGGAGCTGAATAGACATTTTTCAAAGGAAGACATACGAATGGACAACAGGTACAAGAAAAATGCTCAACATCACTAGTCATCAGGGAAATGCAAATTAAAACTACATTGAGATACCACCTCACCCCAGTTAGACTGCCTATAATCAAAAAGATGGGGAGTAATGAATGCTAGTGAGGGTGTGGATAGAAGGGAACACTCCTACACTGTTGGTGGGACTGTAAACTAGTACAACCACTATGGAAAACAGTTTGGAGGTTTCTCAAACAATAGCAAATAGGTCTTCCATATGATCCAGTAATCCCACTACTGGGTATGAAATCAGAGGAATGTAAATCATCATGTCGAAGGGATACCTGCACTACCATGTTGATCGCAGCTTTGTTTACAATAGCCAACATATGGAACCAACCTAAATGTCCATTGATAGATGATTGGATAAGGAAACTGTGGTATAAATACACCATGGAATACTACTCTGTCATAAAAAAGAATGAAATTCTCCCCTTTGCAGTAACATGGATGAGCTTAGAGAAACTTAAGTTGAGTGAAATAAGCAAAGCACAGAGGGATAAACACCACTTGTGCTCACTCATATGTGGGAGGTAAGAGAGAAAGAAGGAAGGAAAGAAAGATCACAGTAGGGCATTGGACCTGCAGAGGGGGAGAACTTTCCTTGGGCTACAAATTGGATTGGGGGAGGGAGGCTGGGATTCATTGGGTGGGGGACACAGGGTACGAATGCCATTTGTGGTAATTTGTATGCTGCCAGTGTGAATCTGGCCTTCACATCTAGGACATGAGGGGTGACAACCAGCTCTGTATCTCATGAATATTCATAATCAACAAAAAAATATGGTAGATCTTGCTTATCAATTAATTTGTTTAGTATTTATATAGTGTGAAATTTACATTGAGAAATTTTCTAAGTGTTGGTTCTTATGATTTAATATTGGGTCTCCTAATACCATCTGTTTCCATGTTCACTGTATAAATACATTGATTTTTGCAAGTTCATTTAAGCTACATTAATTATCTCTGAAAAAAATGCATGATATTTATTTTAAAATATTGTTAAAATAATGACATAATTTATCATAATTTTGAAAAAACATTTATTGATATCTATATCATAGATATTTTAAAATACTAAACATATATTTTCAATTTTGAATATACTGGCTGGAAAATATCTTGTGAGTATAAAGCAATCTGCAATAATATAATTTGTATAAGATATTTACTATATTCAATTTCTTGTAGGCAAAATTTTAAAGTCTACTTTAAAGGTGACACTTACTTCACTTAAATCCATTAAATAGATCACACACACACACACACACACATATTACATGCATAGAGAAATAATAAAGGGAAATAAACATGCATAAAAAACGATGTTGTAAATTAACATTTATTTAAAAATGAAGTTAAGTTGTTTGTATTTGATAGGCATTGAATTTAACCTTACAGAGCAGTAAAATTTTAATGCAATATCAAAAGAAAATACTTCTTATACATTAGAAGATATTCTGCTTGATCGACAAAGCTCTATTTGAATTTTTCCAGCAACACTCTTAGGAGATTAAGACACATTTTCCATGTCTGAAAGGAGAATGGGGTTACTGGAGGTAGAGTCAAGGATATCAGGAGGATATATGCAATGGGCTAAATTTCTTAGGAAGTTACTCAGTATAATACATAGGACCAGTGTCTGCCACAGGAGACTGGTGGTGGCAGCAATATTCTTATCCACCATAGCCACAACCCAGGTTGCCATAGGAGCTCTTATCGTAGCACATAGTATTGAAAGTGGAAAGTTCAATTGAAGATCAAAGATTTCTTTTTATAAAGACTGAATATCACCATTTGTCATGGATCTCTTAGACCCCCTTAATAGTGGGAAAACTGGTGATGGGACACAATAATCAACTACATTGTATATTGACAAAATAAAAATAATAAAAAAAATAGTGGGAAAACTGCAGGAGTGTTGGACCAATTAATAAGAATTATTGAGTCTCTCGGTATATTGTGTAAAGAATGATTAGCTTGCTGTCATGTCAAGACAGCCAGAACTACATCATGCACATTTAAAATAAGACCTCCTTTCTATTTCAAAACCTTCTTTATCCTATATTTGGTAATAGAAACATGTCCAGGATGAAAGAAATGACAACATGAAAGTCGTATTTCAGGTATTTTTTTTTCCTAACAAAAATTTTATTTTAAGTTAGACATATTCTCTAACAATTCATATGGTACACGATGAGTTGCTGGGTACATGGCAGGAAAAATTAGTTGGTATCACAAATCTGATAAGTTTCCCTATCTGTTTTCTTAGGAATATTGTGTCTCCAAGTTTAGGTTTTCTAAGGATTACTTACAATATGCTGACAATGTAAAGTTCCATCCCACTTTTTGAAGTAAACTTTTATCAAAATACAAAATACACACTAAGAAGACCATAAATCATTAACTGTGGAAATAGGTTGATTTCCACAAATTAACCATACAGATTTAGTCAGCATTAGCATCAAAAAGTAGAATAATAGCAAGACCCAGGGTACTCTCACAGCTCTTTCCTTCACCATCGCTAGCCCAGGCATTACTTGTTGTATCTTTTGAAATCATGTATTTGTTTTACCACCTTTATAGTTTATACAATCGGATCCATACAGTATGTACTATTTTTATTGTTTAATTGCTCAATATTGTGATTTTGAGATTCATACGTTTTTGTGTAGAAATTTTCATTGCTAAATAGTATACTGTTTTGTGATACACGACAATGTATTTGTCCATTTCTTGTTGATGGAAAGTTAAGATGTTTTTAATTTTAACTATTATGATACTAATTCCATAAATATTTCTGTACACGTCTCTTAGTAAATTAATGTATGTCTCAGTCAGACATTCCCATAACATACACAGTTTTAGGTAAGAGTAAACATTCACTTTACCTTCATTTGTCTATCTATTATCTGTGATTTGGCTGAACCAGGCTGAGTTTGGTAAAAGCTGTGGGTTTCATCTTCTATATAACTCTACTGCAACTTAGATTAGCCTCTGTACAGTTCATCTCCTTTCAGTGTGAAAAACATAAGTGCAAGTGGCCCGGATAATTGTGGAGCATGTCAATTAATTTTATGTGGGAAGCAGGTCAGGGGATGGGGATATATAACTTTGTCCATGTACACTCTGTCTAGTATGAGGTCACAAGTTCCATTGCTAAGCCAGTAATAATGGGAAAAGAAAATATAATTTTATGAAGGTTGGTGAGGAAGGAGTAAATATTTGATAAAAACCAACTTATTCTGCCACACATGCAAGCCGCACTATTTTGTACATTCTATTTTCTTCAATTTATTATAGGGACTGGGAAGTACATATCTCAGAATTTCTTCCTAGAAAGATTTCAAGATGAACTATCCAATGACAGGCTCTTGCCCAGGAATGATCAAGATTGGTTAAAGAGGGAAGAATTGTTACTGTAATTATTACTCATGTTATTGAATAACAGCAGTGGGATCATATATGACTTTTGGAATATGTAAGGCTTTACTTAAATTACATGCTTCTTTCCTGAAAATCTCCTGGTTCCTGCAACTTCCTGATTCACTAAAACATAGTAAGTCTGAACAATACGGGAGACATTTCCTGACCATTTTACTTCTAGGACTTAATTGTCTAAACAAGCTGCTATTTTTCTTAATTAAATGCTTTCTTGCCCAAAATACTCAGAACGATTTCTATTTTCTTTTCCAATGTGAAGTGCTTAGTGATGTCTCAATATGCAAATGAGTATTAAGAAGATGTAGGATATTAAATTATGTGCAAATTAATGTCTATTTTTTATTATGCTGAAAAGTAAATTTGTATTTTTTTTGGAAAAGAATGGCTTAAAGTATTTAAAACAATAATAAAAATATTTACAAGTCGAGGAAATGATTATATTTTTTAGAGAGAAAAACATTGAGGGAGTTCTCTCACTTTATGATAAGTGGTGAATTGCTATTTTATATTAGAGTGTAATGAGTAATAAATATGTGTTTTATTCTCTAGTGAACTACTACAATAATAACAAAAGGATATATAATCTCCAATTCAAGAGAGAGAAAAATGGAATATAAAATATTTGATTAACACTAAGAAGGTAAGAAAATAAAAAGTAATAAAACAAAACCTTTGGGACAAACATAAAGCCCTAATATATCAGTAATATTAATAGAATAAATATTTCAGTAAAAGTACAAAAACTGCAAACCTGGAAATAACACAACACCTAACTACAAACTGCTTAAAAAAGACAGACCTCTAATATTATGTGACAGTATGTTCCTAAGTCAAAGGGTGAAAAAAAAATTATACCTTGCAAACATTAGGGAAAAGAAAACTAGTGTAGTTATATAAATAACAGAAATAGTAGACTTTAAGGCAATAAATTTTGCTAAAAAGAAAGAGGAACATTTTATAACCATCCAGGGACCATTTTATCAGGAAAGCCTAGAAACTTTTATTCAATATGCTCTAAATAACATAGCTGTAATATTCAGCAAAAGTACTTCCCATAATTATAATGGCATAAAATAAAACATGTTAATAAATGAGAGAACAAGCAAACAAAAATTTAAATAAGCAAGAATATAGAAGACCTAAACAATGCAATTAAGTAACTGACCAAAAGAATTAAATAGGAAACCAAACCAAACATGAGGAAACATAATTTTCAAGTAAACAAGGGCCATTTACAAAACAGACCACAAGCTGAGACATAAGAAAGCGTCATAATATTTCAATGGATTTAAATATTTATAATGTTTTCTGAGCACATAAAATTAATTTTAGAATTCACTAATAAAAATATAACAGAGAAAGCCCTAAATATTTCAAATTAAGTGATGGTTTAACTTTAGAAGGGTCAAAACAAAATCACAATGAAAATTATAAACTTTTAAAAAGTAGCTGGTACTTAAGATATAGTATATCAATGCTTGTGGGATAAAACACATAGTAGTTAGAGGGAAACGTTAAGAATTTTATTGCATATGCTGGCAATAGAAATGTGATATTTTTGAGATGTGGGGACAGTATTATCTCTCCTTTCCCCACAATAAATAGGGCTGGGTTGATTAGTATATTATATAACAGTGGTATAACTGTATATAACTGGTATATTATATAACAGTGGGGAATAAGCTCCAATATATGAAACTTTGAGGACACATTTACCCATAATATTCATGAAAACATTAATATATATATTAATATATATATAATTATATAATTATGTAATTTATAATATATATATATATATTATAAAATATATACATAATAGTGTTAAGAGGGTGGGAAATCCTATTATGTTAATTGAAATGTGGGGGCCTTTAAGAGATGATTAAGTTATGGATATAAGCATAATTGTGGATGGATTGATACATTCATGGAGTAATGGGCATGATTCTGATGGCTTTAAAAGGAGAGTGAGTGAGGCTCTCTCTTTCTCAGCCATTATGCCATGTGACATCATGCATCTCCGAAGAGCCACCATTGAGAACAAGACCTTCACCAGATATATTCCTTGGACTTTGGACTTCCCAGCCTCCAAAACTGTAAGTAATAAATATTTCTCTACAAATTATCTAGTTTCAGGTATTTCTTTTATAAGCAACCTAATTGTACTAATACACATGGTACAGAGTTTTCCATTGTTTTACTTTAAGTCTACCTCTATCAGTTTTGAAGTGGATTTTTTTGTAGACAGCATATTTTTAGAACATGTAGTTTTCTCACTCTGCTTTTCCCTGTCTTTTAACTGGTATATTTAGGCCATTTAAATTAAAGTAATTACATATATTGTTGTGTTACTTGTTTTCTATTTGTTTTCTCTGTTTCTTTGTATAATTGTTCTCCACACACACCATGAGGACATGGCAGTTGCAAAAGACCATTAAAGAAATATCCACCATCTTTGGAGAAAAATGGACTAAAATTATTTTACTATATTTCTGAAACTATGAGACAGAACTTTTCATAGTATTAGGTAAGCAAATGTTTTGTTAATCTAAATGAAGATATTTTCAAACAATGAATGTAAATTTAAAAGCCAAAATGTTACATGGAAAAATCTGTTAGTTTCTGAGAACAATATACTTTGCATGCCAATGCATATGTTTTTGAACTGTAGGAAATTTTGAAATATAATGGAAGTTAAAAAATGAACTAATTTCATTTAATGAAAATGAGATAACTGTCACTGAAATATCATCAAATGGAATTTTTTATGATGGTTGCAAAGGTAGCCTCAGTGGACAAATATTGGAAGTGGAAAAACCAAAATATGTATACACAGAATTTAAGCAAAGCATAATTCAGTCCAAATGTGCAGTATCAAGAAGAAGCTGAAAACAGAGACACCAAAATAAAATCATGGATAATTAGGTGGCCATTGTGTAAAGTATTATCAAGATATTAAAATAATTATCATTGCCACTTTTGTTTATGAGGATAAGGTTTTAATGTGAGAAAAATGTTGATAATAGCATTGGCTATAGGTATACAAGAATGTACAAATTCACGTTAGTGTTGCCTAGGAAGACTTTGGGAGGCAAATAAGGTGTTGCCTCCAGTTGTAATCACTCAAACCTCAATTATAATGCAAATAAAGAAAGGTAAACTGGTTATATATCCAAAGGAATGGAAATCATCATGTCAAGGGGATGCCTGCCCTCCCATGATTATTGCAGTTCTATTTACAGTTTCAAAATATGGAAGCAACCTAAGTGTCCATCAAGAGATGACTGGATAAAGAAAATGTGGTTTATGTACACAATGGAATACTACTCAGCCATAAAAAAAGAATGAAATCTTGCCATTTGCAACAACATGGATGAGTCTGGAGAAAATTATGTTAAGTGAAATAAGCCAAACAAAGAAACAGAAATACCACATGTTCTCACTTATAACTGACTGCTAGGAAGGAAGGAAGGGAGGGAGGGAATGAAGAAGGAAGAGAGGGTTGGAGGGAAGGAGGGAAGAAGGAAGGACGGAAGGAAGGAAGGAAGGAAAGAAAGAAAGAAAGAAAGAAAGAAAGAAAGAAAGAAAGAAAGAAAGAAAGAAAGAAAGAGAAAGAAAGAAAGAAAGAAAGAAAGAAAGAAAGAAAGAAAGAAAGAAAGAAAGAAAGAAAGAAAAGAAAGAAAGAAAGAAAAATGAAAGAAAGAAAGAAAAAAGACACAACATGCTGAATTTTCAGAAGGAGAGAACACACCTAAGGGTACTAAAGATAGGGGAGAGGGAGGGAGGGGGTTTGGGAAGTGATGAGTCAGTCAAAGGGCCTAAAGGAATATCACGGTTTGTAAGAATGAATATGCTAATAATAAATGAAAAAAATTAAAAAAAACACATTTATTTTTCAGCTAAAAAAGATAAATGAAAATAAAGCAATACTGACAATGAGGATGTTGATTTTAAAATGAAGTTCAAATTTGCTGCCAATGAAACTTGTTTAATTAAACTATATACGAAAGTAAAAGGAAAGTATAATTCAAAAGTAAAAGTTCTATAAACGACAATATATTTCAAATGATTTTAATGAATCAAGATGAAACATCACAAACTTGACCCTTCCTACTCCCATACTGCCACAACTGCTGTAGGCTAAGATTGGATTAGCTACTATTTGAAGAGATAATTGAATTCCATGTGAAGAATCCAGAAAACAGAGCCAGAGCCAGTGAATCACTGGAGAAGAAGTCTAATAATCCAAGATGTTCTAGAAGTTCCTCAGTAGAGGAACCACAATAGGACCATCATGTTCTACAGCAAGAAGGGTGGATATGGGTACTGTGTCCATGGATACCAGCTGTATCCATTCCTACTATACCGACAGCCCAGGATATCATAACCATAACCCAGACCATCATAGTAATTGCCGTAGAAGCACATGATGTCAGGAATGGACAGATTAGTTGAGAAACAAGGAAACAATACCCCACACTAATTGTAAATATCTGCGGAGTTCTTTTTATATACCCTCAATAGTAGATGGATGAAACAACAGGTAGCATTTGCTGCATATTTTATACTAATTTTTATTTGGAATCTTCTACAGCCTCTTGATTCAAAAGATGAAATGTAGCCTTCATAACCAAGATTTCTTTGCTACACTTTCAGAATTCTTGTAGGCAAATCATGTGGCTTAAAACGAGGCATTTTCTCAGCAATATGAAAGCAAGCAACTCAAAAATGGACAAAATATCTGGACAGACAGCTCAACAAATGAGACCTATAGATGGTAAATAAGCATATGAAAATATGCTCAACATTGTATGTTATTAGGGAATTCCAAATTAAAGCAAGACACAACTACACACCTATTTGAATGTCTAAAATCAAAAATAGTGTCAACACCAAATGCTCTCAAGGATTTGAAGCAACAAGAACCCTTGTTCATTGCTGTTTGTAATGCAACATGGTACAATAACTTTGGAAGACAATCTGGCAGTTTTTTACAAATGTAAGTACTCTTACTTTGCAACAGCAGTCACACTCTTTAGTATTTACCTGAAAGAGTTAAAAATTTATGTTCATACAAAAATCTGCATATAGGTGTTTATAGCAGCTTTATCCATAATTGCCAGTACTTGGAAGAAATCGAGATGTCCTTCAGCAGGTAAATGGATAAATAAACTGTGGTACATCCAGGCAATGGAATATCATTAGGAACTAAAAGTAAATGAGCTATCAAGCTATAAAAAAACCTAAAGGAAGCTTAAGTGCATATTACTAAGTGAAAGAAACTAACCAAAAAAGGCTGTATACTAAGTGATTCCAATTATATAACATCTGAAAAAGGCATAACCGTGGAGCAAATAAAATGATCAGTGCTTACCAAGGGTCTGCGGACAGGAAGAGATGAATAGGTGAATCAGGGCAGTGTTTTAGGACAAAGAAACTATTTTGTATGATACTGTAATACTGTGGATACACATTATTACATACTTCTCAAAACCCATAGGGGCCGGCCCTGTGGCGCACTCGGGAGAGTGTGGAGCTGGGAGTGCAGCGACGCTCCCACCGCTGGTTCCGATCCTATATAGGAATGGCCAGTGTGCGCTGAGCGCGGTGTGGGTGACACCAAGCCAAGGGTTGCGATCCCCTTACCGGTCACGAAAACGACAACAAAACAAAACAAAACAAAAAAACCCCATAGGATATACAACACAGTGCAAACTCTGCATTAGTTAAAAATTATGTATCCATATTGTTTCCTCATTGTAACAAATGTAATACAATAATGCAAATAGTTGATGATAGGGGAACCTGGGGATGGGAGAATGAGGGAGTGTATGAGAACTCTCCATACTTTCTGTTTAAAATTTCTGTAAATCTAAGACTGATAAAAATTGTCTATGAACTTTTTTAAGGAGGCATTTAATGTTAGAAGTCTGCTAAACTGTCCATCTGTTCTCAGATGTAAGCATGCCTTACATGCTTGTGATCTATGAGATCATATTTCCTACAGGTTGCTTTCAGTGGACTGACAATATGTATTTATATGCTCCTTAATAAAAAACAAACAAAAATTAAAAAAAAAACCTTTTATTCATATATTGTATACTGTATAACATAGTGTTTACAAATCATGAGTAGAACTTCGTAAGTTTTCAGAGAATATACTTCTTTAATCAGTACTCACATTCAAAAATTGCATAACATTAATATCCCAAATGACTTCCCTTATGCCCTTTTCCTATCAGTAGCAGTTCCTAAGAGTAACCTTCCCTGATTTCTAAAGCCATGGATTAGTCTTGCCAATGTTTGAACCTTATACAGATGAAACCACGTAAATAGGATCTTTTCATCCAGCTTCTTTTGCTCCACATTTTGTTTGTGAGATTCATAAATTTTATTTTTCTGTTAATTTTCATTATTGTATATAATTTCAATGTAGAAATAAACCAAAATATATTTATCCACTCTATTGTTGATGGTCATTTATAGTCCTGGTTTTTAACAATTACAAATAGTGCTACTATAAACAATCTTTTATGTGTCTCTTGGTATACATACACAGGTGTCTAAGACAGTTATTGTTATAATAATGTTGCATTTAAAAAATCTCATATAACATTAGAATTTATGTCTTTCTCATGTGTTTTGGGTCATGGGGACTTGTCCAACATAATTTGGATTTAGCTTAAGTTGTGAAATGGTTTCATCAAGCCTTTCCCATGTGTCTCTTATCTCCTTTTGGCTGGCAGTTCCCAGGAGCATCTTCTCCAAGTAAAAAGACAATAATGCTTCAGGGAAAGCTCACATATTCAAGGCATATCTGCCAAGATTCCAGTCTCTAATGCAAATAACATGGCCAGGCCCAAAGGAAAGGCACAGAAACTATATTCTATCTATAGTAAGATCAGAACAAGTGACATCGTACCTGTAGCTGTACTCCAAGAAGAAGGAAGATAAGAGAAAATAACTTCTCTTGAATAATAATCTATCCCAGGGATATGCAAACTCTTGCCCATCATTTATTTTGGTACATACAATTTAACTGAAAAAAACTTCACCTTCATTCATTTATGTATGCTCTGTGGCTGCTTTTATACTGGAATGGAAGAGTTGAGTAGTTGGGACACAGACCATATGGCCTGAAAAATATGAAATATTTACTATATAATTCTTTATAGATAAAATTTTCCTTCCCATGATCATTCTACCAAAATAGGTATTTTGGTTGTGTATGTAAGGCATTTTGGTTGTGCGTATACCTAGAACCAGAAATTCTGGGTTATAGAAGATACCACCAAACACTTGTCTAAAGTTCACATTTTTAAGTCCTGTTGTTCCACTACTAACTATATTTTTGTAATTTATTTTTATTTCTTTTGGCATCATTGACTTATTCCAGTCTATTGCAATATATATTACTTTTACTTCTTTCTTAAGAAGTCTAGGACTTTAGAGTCAGCTATTTTTGTACTTCGACTGAAGTTATACTTGTCTCACGTATTTCATTATCTATATGTTGAAACCTCAAAATTAATTATTATTATTTGTATATAATTAACATTCATTTAAATTTTTTAAATTAATTTCATTCTCTTGCAAATGTCCACATTTTTAACTGGGCTGCCTTCCTTCTGCCTAAACAAATCTATTGTTTTTCACAATTCATACTTAATAAAAATAAATTTTGTCACTATTTATTGGTCTGGAAACACATTTTTTCTTTTTATAACATATAAAACTTTATTCACATATTTTATTAACATATTTATTTTATTATCTGGACATTTTTTATTGCATCAGATTTTGATTGATAGTTATTTGTAATTCATCCTTAAAATATCATCACGTTTTTCTTCAGCTTCCTTTGTTTCCGTTGTGGAGACTGCTGTCAACGTTACTGTTACTCATATGAGGTAATGTGTTTCTTTTCTCTAGCTAAGATTATGGCTTTGCATTTAATTTTCAGCTACTGAGTTAAGCCTACATGCGATTTTCATCATATTTCTCCCTCTTGGCAGTGCAGAGCTTTTACAGTATGTGGGCTGATGTCTTTCAACAGCTTTAGAAAATTATGAACTATTGTCTCTTCAAAAATGTCTTCTGCCTCATTCTTAGTTCACCTCTTGAATTCCAATTACATGTGTTTTCCCATTTCATGAGGTCTGAAACATACCTTATACTCTTTTTAGTATTTTATATCCCAATTTTTCTGTCTTTGCTTCAGGTGAATAGTTTTTGTCAACCTACGCTTAAGTTTGATAGTTCAGATTTTCTGTAGTTAAATGTATTGCATCCTTAACTACATTATTTATTTGCTGGCTTTTTAATAGCTAAATTTTAAATTTGATTCTTTGGTGAATTTCTTTTGTTTTAATACAAATTTTGCAAGTTTCCTTTATGTTTGAATGGATACTTGTCTTTTCAGGCAAAACATTTAGAACTCAAGTGAGATCAAAAGACAACAGTTTTTGTTGTCTTTGTCTCACCCCCACCATTTCTGTCTCCGTTCTTTTGTTGTTGTGGTGGTCATTGTTCTCTATTTAGTCCTTCTGTGTCTCTGTTTCCTTTTGTTTCCCTCTCCTTCTCTCTTTTGTTACACACACAAACACACACACACACAAACAGAACATACAACAACACAAGCCAAATCTATGAGAAAACAGAGTAAACGTTATACAGAGTTTACTGAAAAGTAAACACGTATTTCATTCTTACACACTTTTTTAAAATCCAGAATTAATGAGAGAGTATTGATGGAAATGCAATATCAAAGCAAAGGCATCTTTTGAAAATAGACAATTTGAAGTATCGCAGGTGATTTTGATCAGTAATGTCACATGTCAAATACAAACTATGTTTTTGCACTTACATGAATTTACCTTTTATTAAAGATATCATGGAAATTTTAATGCAAACTTATGTGATGGCAACAGGATGAGTTTGATAGACTGAGTAGTTCCAGAAAATTCTCAGTATAACCCATAGGACCAGTATCTACCACAGCAAGATGGGTGGTAGTAGTCAAATCCATCTCTGCCATGCCCACAGCCATAGCCACAGCCCAGGCCTCCACAGTAGTTGCTACAGTAGCACGTGGTGTTAAGACTGAAAGGATCAGTTGAGGAGGAGGAAATTATGCTTCTTAGTTTAAATGTTGGCATTTGCATAGGGACTTTTATATACTGTCATTGCTGGGCACTACTGGCCCCATCATTTAGAATAACTTCCACTAGTAAAGTTTAATGAATCTATTGTTTCTTTAGGAAAAGATAATTCCTCATAACTAAGATTGCTTTGCTATTATATCAAGCATTCCAAAACTTAGTCAAATAATTGAAGAAGGTCTTTTTGTCCTATTTTGAAAAGCAATTACTCAGTGTGTGATTAATTTAGGTCAATTACCAGTTGATCATTACCTCTGCACTCCTATGTGAGTGAAACTCCAGAGACATTTCCCAAGGTGACTTGCAATACAAGATTCTTCATGAAATTCCACCAATGAGACTTAAATGAGATTTTGAAGATATTAGAAAGTATTAGATGTCCTCTTGAGTTGTTTGGTTCACTAGACAAAGAGGGCCCAATTACCAAGCTTACTTTTGCTTTTATGTCAGAATGGCCTCAACCAATCATGTGCTTTTAGAGGTTTTTGTTTTCCTGTTTTTATTGTCCAGGCTTACTCATATTTCTATAGTTGAAATGGTATGTCCTGATTAGTTGTTGTGACATAAAACGTACCATACTTTCTTTAATATTTGATTTGTTGGCTTATTTTCTAAAAAATCTGCAATTTCTGAAAAGTCAGTGTAAGCATTTAGATTTACATATGTGAATTTGTAAGTACATGGAAGAGACAAGATAGCTGAATTCAACAAAAGTGATTATCTCTTTAAGGCAGAATTTCCAAGTTTTAGGATTTGTGTGCATTTAGCATTTTTAGGTGGTGCCAAACTGCTTCTTATACCTACCAGAGGTTTCTATATTCAATTTTTTGGAAGGCAAGTTTTTAAAAGTTCATTTTACAAATGAGATTTTCTTCATTTACATCCATCAAACATATCACATACATACATATATTGCATGCATAGAAAACAAATAGAAAGAAAGAAATATACCTGAAAATAAAAGTGTCATCAATGAAAGTTTATTTAATAATGAATTTGATATTATTGCATATTAGAGACATGAGTTAGCTCTAACAATGAAGTAATATTGCAATATAATATCAAAAGAAAATATTTCTTTTTTTTGGTATTTGCCTTTAATTTAATCTTCTTGTAGCAGTCGAATGTACACATCTGTGGGTACAGAGTAGAATATCATTACTCATGAGCAATATGTGATGCTCCAATCAGAATAATTATTATATTCAATAATATATACTGTCATTGCTATTTATGGTGCTTGAACAATTCCTCCCTCCCCTTCCCTTCCTGCTTCTAGTAACCCAAGTTCTCCTTTTGAAAGTTCAGTGTATTATTGTGAATCTTGTTTGTTTGTTTTCTTTCTTTTGTTTATTGGTTTATTCTTTTAGCTTCCACTTATGAGAACATATGGTATTTCTCTTTCTGTGCTTGGCTTATTTCACTTAATATGATTTTCTTTAAGTTCATCCGTGTTGCTGCAAATGGCAACATTTCATTCCTTATTGTGGCAGCATAATATTCCATTGTGTATATATACCATATTTCCGTATCCAGTCATCTGTCAATGTACATTTAGATTGATTCCAAATCTTGGCTATTGTAAATAGAGCTGTGATGAACATGGGGATGCAGGTACCTCATGTACATGGTGCTTTCCATTCCCTTGGGTATATACACAGCAGTTGAATTGCTGGATCGTATGGCAGTTCAATCTGAAGTTGTCTCTCTACCATTTTCCATAATGGCTCCACCAACTCACAGTCCCACCAACAGTGTAGGAGGGTTCTCTTTTCTCTTCATCCTCATCAGCATTTGTTGTTCTGCATCTTTTTGATGACAGCCAGTCTAACTGGGTGAGATGGTTTCTTAATGTGGTTTTGATTTGCATTTCCCTGATGCTGAGTGATGTCAAGCAGTTTTTAATTTGTCCGTTGGACATTTGTATATCTTCCTTTAAGAAATGCCTATTCAGTTCCTTTGCCCATTTTTTAATTGGGTTATTTGTTTTTCTTTACTGTTAGGTTATTTGAATTCCTTGTATATCCTGGATATTAGCCCTCTGTCAGATGCATAGTTTGAAAGTATTTTCTCCCACTCTGTAGTTTGTCTTTTCACTCTGTTAATTGTATCTTTTGCTGTGCAGAAGCTTCATAGTTTGATATAATCCCATTTGTTTATTTTTCCTTTTGTTGCCTGTGTTTTAGGGGTCATGTTCATAAAGTCTTTGCCCAGGCCAACTTCCTGAAGTGTTTATTCTGTGTTTTCTTATAGGGGTTTTATAGATTCAGGTCTTATATTTAGGTCTTTAATCCATTTTGAATTTATTTTGGTATATAGTGAGAGGTACATGTCTAGTTTCATTTTTTTCTATATATGGATGCCCAGTTTTCCCACACCATTAATTGAAGAAGCAGTCTTTTCCCCAATGTATGTTCTTGTTGCCTTTGTTGAAGATCAATTGGCTATAGGTTTGTGGGTTGATTCCTGGGTTCTTTATTCTGTTCCATTGATCTGAGTGTCTGTTTTTATCCAGTACCATGCTCTATTGGATACTATAGTTTGTAGTATAGTTTCAAGTCAGGTAGTGTTATGCCTCCAGCTTTATTTATATATTTTTTGCTCAAGATTGCTTTGGCTATTTGGTGTGTGTATTAGTCAGGGTTTTCCAGAGAGACAGAATCAATGGGATATGTTATGAATATATGAAAGGTAATTTATTAGGGGAATTAGCTCATGTGGTTATTAAGAAAAATCCCCAAGATAGGCTGTCTGCAAACTGGATGCTGGTAGCATGGCTCAGTCCAAGTCCAAAGGCCTCAGAACCAGGTAATCAGATGGTGTCCTTGGTATAAGCCCTGAAACTCAAAAGCTGAAGTCTCAATCTCTGATGTCCACAGGCAGGAGAGAAAAGTGTATTACAGCTCTAGTAGATAGAGAGAGAATTTCACCCTTTTTCTCTGTCCTTTGTTCTCTCTGGGCCCCCAGAGGCTTGGATGGTCCCTGCCCACACTGAGGGAGGGTCTTTCGCACCCAATCCACTCAGGCTGTCATACTAATCTTTGCCAGAAACACCCTAATGGACACATCTAAAAAGATAGCTTTAACAGGTTTCTCAGCATTTCTTCATCTAATCAACTTGACACCTAGAATTAACCTTCATAGTGTCTTTGGTTGTTGTTATGAACGTTAGGCTTGTTTTTTTCTATTTCTGTGAAGAATGTCATCAGTATTTTGATGGGAATTACATTGAATCTGTGGATAAGTTTGGGTAGTATGGACGTTTTCACAATGTTAATTCTTCCAATTAGGAGGAAAGAATGTCTTTCCATCTTTTTGTGTCCTCTTTAATTTCTTTCAACAGTGATTTGTAGTTCTTGTTGAAGAGATCTTTCACCTCCTTGGTTAAGTTGATTCCTAGGTATTTTATATTTTTGCATGAGTATTGAAAATGTGCTTGCTTTCTTGATTTTTTTCCTGCTAGTTCGTTGTTGGAGTATATGCATACTATGGATTTTTGCATGCTGATTTTGTATCCTGCAACTTTATTAAAATCTTTTATCATCTCTAAGATATGTTTGTTAGTCTTCAGGTTTTTCTATATATATGATCATGTCATCTGCAAATAGGGACTGTTTGACTTTGTCCTTTCCAATCTAGGTGCCCTTTATTTATTTCTCCTGATTGCTCTGGCTAGTACTTTCAGTACTATGTTATATAGGAGTGGTAAGAGTGACATACTTTTCTTGTTCCTGTGTAGGATATTGGTGGTGGTCTTGTAGTAGATGGATTTTATTGCACTGAGATACTTTCTGTCTATACTTAATTTGCTGAGAGTATTTATCAGGAAGGGATGTTGAATTTTGTTAAATGCTTTTTCTGCTTTTACTGAGATAATCTTATGATTTTTGTCCTTGATTTTGTTGATGTGGGCTATCACATTTGTTGATTTGCATATGTTGAGTCATCCTTGCATCCCCTGGGATGAATCTCACTTGATCATGGTTATAAGTATTTGATGTGTTGTTGTATACTATATACTAATATTTTGTTGAGAATTTTTGCATGTATGTTCATCAAAAATATTGGCTTATAGTTTTCTTTTTTCTTGTTGAATCTTTGTCTGGCTTTGCTCTCAGGGTGTAGTGGCCTCATAGAATGAGACTGGGAGAATGGCCTCTGTTTCAATTTTTGGAATACTTTGAAGATAATTGGTATTAATTCTTCTTTAAATGTTTGATAGAATTCAGCAGTAGGCCATCTGGTCCTTGGCTTTTTTGGTTGGAAAACTGCTGATTACTGCTTCAATCTCTTTGCTTGTTAATGGTCTGTTCAAGTTATCTGTTTCTTTTTGGTTTAGTATTGGTAATTTGTATATGTCTAGAAATTTGTCCATTTCCTCCAGGTTTTCAAATCTGTTGGTGTATAGTTGTTCTAAATAGTCTCTAATGATTCTTTTAATTTCTGTGGTTTTGTTGTTATGTCTCCTTTTTCCTCTCTAATCGTTGTTATTTGGTTCTTCTCTCTTCTTTATTTAGTCTGGCTAATGGTTTGTCTATTTTACTTATCTTCTCAAAAACCCAACTTTTTGTTTGGTTGATAATTTGTATTTTTTGGGGGGGGTTCTATTTTATTTAGTTCTGCTCTGATCTTAATTATTTCTTTCTGTCTGCTACATATGGGATTGTATTGTTCTTGCTTTTCTAATTATTTGAGATATAGTGTTAAGTTGTTCATTTGAAATCTTTCCATTCTTTTGATGTAAGCATTTAATGCAAAAAACTTCACTCTTAGAACTGCTTTTGCAGCATCCCACTTGTTTTGATGTGATGTTTCATCATTTCCATTAGTTTTGAGAAATTTTTTGATTTTATCTTGTTTAATTTTATCTTGGACCCATTCAGGAGCATGTTGTTTAATTTCCATGTGTTTGTGTAGTTTTGAGTTTTGTTTTGTTGTTGATTTCTAGTTTTAATACATTGTGGTCTGAAAAGATACTTGAAATAATTTCAAATTTTTAAAATTTGTTGAGGTTTGTTTTGTGACCTAGCATATTGTCTATCCTGGAGAATGTTCCATGAACTTGTGAGAAGTATGTATATTCTGTAGTTGTTAGATGAAATGTTCTGTAGATAGTTGCCAATTTCAATTGACCTAAGATGTGGTTTAAGTCCTGTGTTTTTCTATTGATTTGTTGTATAGATGATCTGTCCAATGTTGAGAGAGGAGTGTTTAGGTCCCCTATGATTAGTGCATTGGGGTCTATCTCTTTCCTAAATCTAACAGTGTTTGCTTTATATACCTGGTCGCAACAATGCTGGGTGCATATATATTTATGATTATTATGTCTTCTTGCTGGATAGATCCCTTTATCATTATATAATGGCCTTCTTTGTCTCTTTTATAGTTTTTGGTTTATATCCAATATGAGAATTGATACTCCTGCTTGTTTTTGATTTCTATTTGTGTGATATATCTTTCTCCATCCCTTCACTCTTAAACTTTATGTGTCTTTACAGGTGAGTTGGGTCTCTTGGAAACAGCATATAGTAGGTTCTGGCTTTTTAATCCACTCAGCCAATCTGTGTCTTTTGAGTGGGGAATTTAATCCATTATGTTTAGGGTTGTCACTGAAAAGTATTGTGTTACTTCTGCATTTTATCAATTTTCATTTGGATAGTTTGATAGTTTGAATATCTTTTGTTTCTTTCTTCCACTTTCATTATTTTTCTTCCATGATTTTGGTTTTTGAGGTGGCAAGATACAGTTTCTTTCTCTTTCTCATTTGCATTTTTGTGCTATTAGTGGGTTTTGTCCTTTCTCATGTATTCATGGAAGTGATTATCATTTTTTGGATTCCAGATGCCAGACTCCCTTCAGTATTTCTTGTAGGGTTCATTGTGTAGTGGTGAGCTCTCATAGATTTTGTTAGTCTAGGAAATGCACTATATCTACTTCATTTCTGAATGATAGCTTTACTGGAAATAATATTCTTGGCTGGAATTTTTTTCCTTTAGTATTTTGAATATATCATCACCTTTTTTTCTGGCTCATAGAGTTTCTATTGAGAAGTCTTATTAGTCTGATGGGGACTCCTTTTTATGTGACTTGACGCTTTTCTCTTGCTGTTTTTAGGATTCTATTTTTGTTTTGACCTTGGACAGTTTGACTACAATGTGTCTTGGGGAGGACATTTTGGGGTTGCAACTGTTTGGGGACCTTTGAGCCTTTTGAATCTGAGGGTACATGTCTGTTCCTATACCTTGGATATTTTCTGCTATTATTTCATTAAATATGTTCTCAATGCATTTTCCTTTCTCCTCTCCTTCAAGAATACCCATGATTCAGATTTTTGTGTACTTAAGGTTACTGGCTATCTCTCTTAGATAATCTTCATTTAAAAATATTTTTTTTTACCTTTTTGTTTTGGTCTGCCTGTTTTATTTCAAAGAGATTGACTTCAAGATGAGAAATTCTTTCTTCTGCTTGCTCTAGCCTGCCGCTTACGCTTTCAGTTGTGTTTTTTATTTCATTGAATGACTCCTTCAGTTCCATGAGTTCTTCTGCCTTCTTTTTTTAATGTATTAATCTCTTTGTGGAGTTCCTCCTTCATATCCTGTATAGTTTTACTCAGTTCATTGTGTTGTCTAACTGCATCTTCTTGTACCTCATTAAGTTTCCTTAAGATTTTTATTTGGAATTCCTTTTCAGTCATTTCAAGCATTTCTTGCTCTATGGGTTCTGGCCCTTGAGAGTCCTTATATTCCTTTGCTGCACTCATATTTTCTTATTTTTTCATATTTTTAATATTGTTACATTGATGTTTAGCCATTGGAAGAGCAGTTGTTTCTTTTATTACTCTCTTTTCCCAAACTCCACTGGTGGCTCTCTTCGTATCAATTCAGATGAGTGATTGGTTTTCTTTGTGCACAGCTGTGGTGGCTGCTATGGCTACTGCTGTGGTAGCAGGCCACCCTTGTGGTGGTGGTTTTCATGATCGTAGCTTTGGCAGGCTACCTGCATGGCAGCAGTGGCTCTAGCAATGGTAGGCTGCTTGCACAAAGATGAGGGATATCTGGCAGTGCTGGTAGTTGCAGTGATTGCAGCAGTGGTGGTTGCAATAGCCACTTGCTTGGCCGTAGTGACCTCTGCTGCTGCCTGTGCAGCAACAGTGACTGCAATGTCAGCTGGGTTAACTTATGGAGGCAGTAGCCACACTAGTGGCTGCAGTTGTCTCCTTTGTTCTACAGTGTCAATAGCAGTAGGGGGGTTACTTGTAAGAGTGCCAATAGCACTGTCAGATACAACTGCCCCCCTTGAGTTTGCTGTGTCTGCAGTGACAGTGGTGTTACTTCATGGAGGCAGCAGTATTGCCAGAGGCTGCACTTGCGTCACTCCCTTCTACCATGACCACAGAGGAAGTGGGGTTACCTTGAGGGGTGGCAGTGGTGCTATTAGCTGCAACAGCCTCTGATGCCTCTGTGGTGTCTGCAGCAGCAGGGGGATCACCTCATGGGGGCAGCAGTGTTGTGGGTGGTTAGAACTGCTTCACTCTCATCTGTGGTGTCCTTGGTGTTGTCCTAGGTGGCAGCAGAGTTACCTCATGTTGACAACAGCAGCAATGATGGCTGCAATTGCCCCACTCTTGTCTTCAGTGGCCCTCGTGATTGCAAGGTCAATTTGCTGTGGAAGCATTGGCTCTGGGGTTTGCAGCTGCCTGTCAAACTACCTCAGCAGCTTTGGTGGCTGTGGATTAATTAATGGGAGGATCAGCTCATGACCACAGTGGCCCTGGCTGCTGCAGAGTTAATTCACTACATCAGAAATGGCACGGACAGTTATTTCTATATTTTTATTGATTAATGTTTGCATGTTATGTAGTTTTCCATTATTTCACTTTAAGCCTACCTACATAATATTTTTAACTGTGAATATTAATGAGATACAAAGCTAATGAGTGGGTGACATTACCTACGTAATTTTTGAAGTGAGTTTTTTGTAGACAGCATATTGTTGGAGCATGTAGTTTTTTCCACTCTTCTTACCTCTGTCTTTTAATAGGCATTTTCAAAACATTTATATATTAGGTAATTATTGATACATAAGAATTTACATATGCATTTTATTATTTGTTTTCTATTCATTTTCTCTGTTCCTTCTCTTCTTTGTTTTTTAGTATAATTGTTTTCCACGCACATATCATGAGGACATGGAAATTTCAAAAGACTATTAAAAATACTTATCATGTTGGAAGAAAAATGGACTAAAATTGCTTTGCTATGTTACAGAGACTGAGACATAACTTCTCATAATACTAAGCAAGCAAATGTCTTATTTCAATTGAAGATTTTTTCAAACAATGATTATAAATTTGAAATAGCCAAAATATAAACTGTTAGTTTCTGAAAATAAGTTACTTTTCATGAGAACACCTATATTCTTAATTTGCATAAAATTCTGAAGTATAATGAAAGTCAAATAAAAAATGATCAACCTATTTAACAAAAATTAGATAATTTTCGCTGAAATATCATCAAATGGAGTTGTTCCTGATGGTTGTAAAGGTAGCCTTGTTCGAAAAATATTGGATGTGGAACAATCAAAATACTTATACACAGAAGCAAAGCAATACATAATTCAATCCAAATGTGAAGTGTCAGGAAGAGGATAAGAACAGAAAGAACAAAATAAAATGGTAGAAAATTGGGATCCCAGTGTGTAAAGTATTGTTAATACATTAAAATAATTATTAGTTAAAATTATAGCTTATGAAGATAAGGTTTTAGTATGGTGAAGGTGTTGATGATAGCAGTGGCTAGAGGTATACATGAATGTACAGATTTACATTAGTGTTGCCTAGAAAGACCTTTTGGAGGCAAATAAGGTATTGCATCCAGTCATAATCACTTAAATCTGATGAAATGAAGAAAGCTAATTGAAAATAAAGCAATAGCGATAATGAGGATGTTGGTTTTAAAATGAAGCTTAAGTTTTCTGCCGGTGAAATCTTATTTATTTATTTATTTATTATTTGTTATGAATATTTGTGAGATACAAAGCTGATTGTCACTCCTGTTCCCTTGATGTGAGGGCTAGATTCATGCTGGCAGCATACCCATCACCACAAATTGCATTTGTACCCTGTGTCCCCCACCCAATTATCCCCAGCCTCCCTCTTCCTCCCCATTTACCCACAACTCTACTTAAAAGTATAATTTAACAGAAAAAATTTCTATAAATTACAACATATTTCAAATGGTTTTAATCAATAGGGATAAACATGACAATTTGGAACCTTTCCCTTCCCTGCTCCTAACTTTCTTGTAAGTTAAGATTGGTTGGCCATTACTAGGTTAATAGATTTCCAAGTGAAGAACCGTGGAAACAGTCACAGCCAGTGAATCACAGGAGAAGGGGTCCAATCATTCGAGTTCCTCCAGAAGTTCCTCAGTAGAATTCATAGGATCAGAATCTCCTACAGCATGAAGTGTAGCACTAGCTGTATCTATTCCTACCATAGCCATTATTTACATCAACAAAGAAGTTGCTGTAAAAGTACATGGTGTCAATAGTGGATGATTCAGTTGAGAAAAGGAAGCAATGTCCCAGATTTATTGTAGCCATTTGCACAGTACCTTTTATATACTCACAGCAGTAGATTGGGGAAACCATATGCAATATATATTATATATTTTACACTCATTTTTAGAAAACTTTCAGCATCTCTTAATTTGTGAGGTGAAATGAGGTCTTCATACCCAAGATTACATTGCTACTATGTCAGGATTCCTACTGTCATGTTGTGTGGCTTTAATTTGATGTGATTTTCTCAAAAATAAGAAAACACGCAACTCAATTAAAATATGGGCAAAAGATTGGTAGACATCTCACCAAAAAATGTATACATATTGCAAATAAGCATATAAAAATGTTCAACATTTCATTCCATTAGGGAATTGCAAATTAAAACAGTGAGATACCACTACATGCCTATAAGAATGACTAAAATTCAAAACAGTGAC
The DNA here is from genome assembly GCF_000696425.1 of Galeopterus variegatus. Taxonomy (NCBI): domain Eukaryota; kingdom Metazoa; phylum Chordata; class Mammalia; order Dermoptera; family Cynocephalidae; genus Galeopterus; species Galeopterus variegatus. The sequence continues at coordinate 32,317 of NW_007737998.1, forward strand.
AGCATCAAATGCTGCCGGACATGTGAAGCAACAGGAAATCTTGCTCACGCTGGTAGAAATGCTAAATTATACAACTACTTTGAAAAAGAGTCTATATACTTATGAATGTATCCAAGACAGTTATTGCTATAATCATATTGCACTGAAAATAAACAAATTTGCATCATATGGCATTATCATTTATTTCTTGCTCATGTGTTTGTGGGTTGGCTGGGATCTGGCCAACATAATCTTGGCATAACTCTATTTGTGGATTGGTTTTAAGCCTTCTCCATGTTTCTGTCATTTTCCTTGTATGGGTAGCTTCCAGGTGCATCTTGTGCAGGTAAAATTGCAAGAGCTTAACAGGGAAAGCTCAGATGTGCATGCTCATACCTCTGCTATACTGGCCTATTAAAATAACATGGCCAAGCCCAAAGGCAATGGGCCCCAAAAAACACTATGTCTATAGTAAGAGCAAAATAAGTGACAATGGTAGCTCTACTCTAAGGGAAAGGAAGGAATACTCCTGCCTTAAAGGTGAAAGATGAACGAATAACTTCTCTTGAATAATAATCCAAACCAGGGGTATGCAAACTCGTCCTTCACTTGTTTTGCTAGATGTAATTTTACTGGAGAACATCCACATTCATTCACTTGTGTATGGTCTGTGGCTGCATTGACACTGCATTGGCAGAATGAGTAATTCAGACACAGACTGTATGACCTGCAAAGGCTAAAGCGTTTACCATCTTGTTCTTTATAGAAACACTTTGCCTTCCTCTGATCTATCAATCAAAATGAACATACCAGTTGGGTATACCTAGAAACGGAATTGCTGGGTTAAAGAAGATATCACCACTGAATAGCTTTCTAAAATTTGACTTTTTTACTTTCATTTGTTCCATTACTCACTACACTTTTTTGTGTCTTTTTTTTAGCCACAATGACTTATTATAGTCTATTGCAGTATATATTGCTTTTACTTCTTTCCTAATAAAGCTGGGACCTTAGAGTTAGCTATTTTGGTACTCAGTGTTTTGTCATTTTTGTTTCATGTATTTCATTTTCTTTATATGTAAACCTAAAAAGCAATTATTGTTATTTGTGTTCAATTAATATTCATTTATATTTTTCAATGAATTTGATTCTTTTGTGGCCATATTTTTGTCTGGATCACTTTCCTTCTGTCTAAACAAATCTATTGTTTCTTATATTCATACTTGATTAATATAAATTTTCTCACTATTTACTTATCTGGACACTTATTTTTATTTTATTTAAAAACATGTATGTATTTATTATTATATTTGTTTATTTTATTTTATTATCTGGGAATTTTTGATTGTGTGAAATTCTAGATTGATAGCTTTGTAATTGTAATACATTCTTAAAATATCATCACATTTTCTTTCAGCTTTCTTAGTTTCTGTTGAGGACTCTTTGTAGGTAACATGTTTGTTTTCTTTGGCTAGGTTGAGATTTTGGCTCTGCATTTAATTTTTAGTTGGTGAGTTATGCTTAGATGTGATTTTATCGTACTTTTTTTCTCTTGGAAATATAGGACTTTTAGAATATATGGTTTGATATCCTTCAACTGTTTTGAAAAATTATGGACTATTTTCTATTCATAAATGGAATCCACTTCATTCCTTCCTCTCCTGCTGAACTCCAGTTATGGGTATGTTTTTCCATATCTTGAACTCTGGCACATACTTTATACACTCTACAATATTTTATAGTCCAATTTATTTATTTGTTTGTTTGCTTGTGTATTTATTTATTTATTTTCAGAGCTCATATGTGGTTTAATTGTGGGGATGCTTGGGGAGGATGGGTTGCCAAGAGCAGCATTTTTACTAAGTTGATCTAAAAATGAAATAGTATCTGAGCATGGTTCCTACACTGACAGCTGAAGTAAATTTCAAAAATTGAGCAGGAGTTGGAATTAGTTTTTGACAAATGAACACAGAGTCAGTGCTGGGTATGGTCAGCAGGGCCAGATGGCTGGGCTGAGGCCCGCAGGGTGTGATCTTGACACTAAGGCCCGGTCTGTGGACTCAGGAGACTGATCTATGGTCCTTGCTTCTCGGGGTCTGGCCCTCCTGGAGCCTTTTGGAGCAGCAGGTGGGAATCAGTTCTGGCCAAGAAGAGGCTCTGGCTAGCAAATCTAAGCAGCCTCCTAGCAGACCTGGGCAGCCTCCTGCTCAGTGAGTACAGAATAGAGATGGTATGCCTAGGTGAGTCGGCTCAGAGTAGCTTCTGTCATCTTCACAGAGTGGACAGTTATATTCCAGTTTTTCTTTTCTTTTCTTTTTTTAATTAAGAATATTCATGAGATACAAAGCTAATTGTCACCCCTCATGACCATTATGTGAGGGCCAGATTCACACTGGTGACATACCCATTTTCTTTAGTTGTATGCTTAAATTTAATAATTTAGATTTCCTACGGCTAAATCTATTGAGTTCTTCTCTATAATATTTATTTGATTTTTTTAAGAAGAAAAATTTAATTATTTGGTCAAATTCTTGTTTTCATACACATTTTGCAAGATTTCATTATGTTTAGATGGACACTTGTCTTTT
>NW_007737998.1:35395-36616 GCF_000696425.1 Galeopterus variegatus
TTTTAGGCAAAATCTTTTCATCTCGTGCGAAGTGCTAAAGACAGCACTTTTCTTTTGCTTGCTCCCACTATTCCTGTCTCTCTGTTTTTGTTGCTCTCTGTTACTCCCCGTATTTCTCCAGTTCTTTCTCAGTTTCCCTCTCTTTCTAACTTCTGTTACATACACAAACACCCACACAAAATGCACAAACACGAAAAAGAATGAGAAAATATTAGAAGAAATGTTACATAGGGTTTATTAAAAAACAAGTATTTTTTATTATATACATTTTTAAACCAGATCTAATGAGAGTATGATAGAAATACTATATTAAAGCAAAGGCATCTTTTGAAATTAGATGATTTGAAGTATCCCTGTTGATTTTGATCAGTAAAGACATCACATGTCAAATCTGAATTATGATGTTTTTGCAGGTAAACTTAGATGAGTTTACCTCTCATTAATGATACAATATAAATTTTAGTGTAAACCATGGTAATGGCAACAAGATTAGTTCCATGGGCTGAGTAGCTCCTGAAGTTTCTCAGTAGAACCCATAAGACCAGTATCTGCCACAGCAAGGTGGGTGGCACCAGCCGTATCCATATCTGCCATAACCACAGCCCAGGCCACCTTACTAGTTGTTGTAGTAGCACATGGTGTTGAGACTGAAAGAAAATTATTCTTCTCACTTCAAATGTCAGCAACTGCATGCGGCCTTTTATATACTGTCAGTGATGGGTGAGACAAACTACAGGCATTGATGGCCCCGTCATTCAGAATAACTTTCACTAGAAAAATTTACTGAATCTTTTGTTTGCTTAAGAAAAGTTAATTCCTCATAACTAAGGATTGCTTTGCTATTATATCAAGCATTCAAAAGCTTAGTCAAATAATTGAAGAAGGCATTTTTGTTCTATTTTGAGAAGCAGTTACTCAGTGTGTGATTAATTTAAGTTGATTACCAGTTGATCATTCTTTCTGCACTTCTATGTAACATTAGGTCTGAAAGTCCAGAGATGACATTTTCCAAGGTGACTTGCAACATGATTCTGCATGAAATTCCTCCAATGAGAGAGACTTGAATGAGATTTTGAAGACATAAGAAAGTATTACATGTCCTCTTGAATTGTCTGATTCACTAGACAAAGTGAGGGCCCAATTACCAAGCTTAATTTTGCTTTTATGTCAGAATAGCCTCTATGAATTATGCGTGTAGAGAATTCTGTTTTCCTACTTTTT
>NW_007737998.1:37927-43598 GCF_000696425.1 Galeopterus variegatus
GTCTCCAGTAATGTTTGCAAGTTCTGGTCTCTGGGCATTTTCAACATTACTTAGTACTTTCAGTCTCTTTAAATGTAGCCATTTTAATGGTATGAAGTGCTGTTTTATTTTGATTATGATTTGCATTTTTTTGCTCAAGTGAGGTTAGTCACCTTTTGTTATGGTTTGCTGTTAAATGCATGTGCAAGTATTTGGCCAGTTTAAATTGCGTTTTGTGTCACAACAGCAAATAATTATTTCACTGGCTAACGCTTGTGGTACAATGTTGAATGAATGCTATAATAGTGGCCATATTGGTCCTGAACTTGACCAAAAGGGGAAATTATTCTATCTATCAGCATTATATATGATATATGTGATAGATTTTGTGCACATATTATGTATCAAATTAAGGAAGTTTTTTTCTAGTCTTATTTTGCTAAATTTTTTTTTAAGTTCATGAATAAGTATTGTATTATTTTGTCATGTTTTCTTTTAATCCATTGAGATATTTATGTTTCTTTCTTTTTTTATTAACGTGATAAATTGCACTGAGTTTTCAGATATTAAAACAGTCTAGAATTTTCTTGCAATATAAATTCTGGGTCTTGTTTTGATAATATATTGTTTCAGATTTTTATAGCTATGTTCATGATATATATTTCTGTTCTTGTGATATCCTCATTAGGTTTTGATTTTCTTAGTAGATTTTGACCTTTTTCTATTCTGTCAAAGAATATTTGTACAATTAGTATTATATTTTTTGTTAAATGTTTAAATGATTCATTAGTGAAGCAATGTGAGCTTGGAGTTTCCTTTCCATTACAGTTTTTAAACACAAATTTGTTTTCTTTAATAGGTATCAGACTAATGAAATTCCTATTTTTTTCTTGTCTATGTTACTTGAGTAGCATATCCTCAGATAAAATTCCATTTCCCCATATTTTCTTGTATGACTGAAGGGTGAAGTTGTGGAATCAATTTAAAAAAGAAAAAAAAAAAAAGAAAGGAAAAAAGGAGTCCTGAGTACTAAGGAGAAGTTGTAACCAGAAATAGTAAAATCTGTGTTGTAGGAGGAAAGCCCTGATTAGCTGTGCAGAGTTGTTGATAAGGTTTTTTTCTGGGAGGACTTTTTGAACAAGACTGACAGAACCACCAAGTCAGCAACAAGGAGGAATGGCAGATATTTTTCTCTCTTTTTTCTGAACCTTAAAGGAGTAATTAGAAGAATGTGATGATATTGCACCCAGGTGTTGATATGCAGTGTTGTTCTGTTTCAATAAAATAAAATGAAATAAACATACTTCTCTTTCTATTTTTCATAAAAAACATTTTTTATTATTTACTATATTGTTATTACAAATTGTGATTTTTCTTTATGTCCTTTGTGCTCGGTAATGGGATTGCTGGATCACAGCAAAGGAAACAGTCAACAGAGTAGACAGACAACCTAAAGAATGGGAGAAAATATTTGCAAACTATACATCTGACAAGGGATTAATATCTAGAATGTATAAAGAACTCAAACAACTATACATAATAAAACAAATAATCCAATTTAAATATGGGCAAAGGAGATGAATAGACAGTTTTTAAAAGGAAGACATACAAATGGCCTACTGATATATGAAAAAATGCTCAACATAACTAGTCATTAGAGAAATGCAAATCAAAACCACATTGAGATATCATCTCACCCCAGTTAGACTGGCCATTATTAAAAAAACCAAGAACAACAAATGCTGGTGAAGATGCAGGGAAATTGGAACTCTTCTACACTATTGCTGGGACTGTAAATTATTATAACCATTATGGGAAATAGTATGGAAGTTTCTCAAAAAATTACAGATAAACATGCTTCTCTTAAAAAAATAAAATAAAACACATCAAAACAAGTGTAAAAAGAAAGAAAAGAAGAATATGATAAAGAAAGAACAAATTGAAATCACATGGGAACACAGTCATGTCAGAAAACTGCCTGTGATGTGTGTATATGGGAATGGGGCAGATTTTGTAGGCAATAATTTTAAACGTTAATATTTGAGGATAAGAATGTAGCCAAAAGAGATGAAGATAATAAGAGAGGCTCACAGTCACATGAAAGCATTTTATATGAATGGTTCAGAAAGAACTGGTGACCAGAAATGTGCATGTTTTTTCTTTAAAAATTTTAAAATTTGGTATAATATTTAGGTTGAAATATTCCAAATAGAAAAATCAAATGACAATGAAAAGCATTTCTATGTCCTCTCCACTCACTTCTGAACTGATAACATTTCAGAACATCTATATTTGATGCTTTACTCTCTCATTTCTATCTTTATCTCTATGTCTATCTCTATATATATCTCTATGTCTCTTCCTCCTCTTTCTCTCTCTGTCATCTTTATCTTTCTCCTTCAACAATCTCTACCCTCTAATTTATACCTTAATTTATGATAATCCCATGAATGCCAATGTCCCTGTTGTCGATACTGGAGAGATATTCTTTTAACAAACCACTTCTAAATTTAGGGCTTCTCCTACCTCATTCTTTAGGGTCACTTTTGTCTTATAGTCACAGTGAGCTTGCTGCAGAATTTTTACAACAGTGGCAGAGGGAATAGGACCACTTTTATATTCATTCTCCTTTCAGTTGAAGACCTAGGTACTTTGTGCAAAAGCGGGACATTAGTATTTATCCAAGTCTAAACCAGCTGTCAGAGAAGGCTCTGCTTTAGGATATTCTTTAAGGTAAAATGTAATAATTTAAGTGTTATTTATACTTCAGCATGGAGTCAAGTGGAGAGAGCAAGACGTATTGGTGAGGAGAAATCAAGAGCACAAGGAGAAGTTGAATTGAGTTAAGCCCTACTATGACAAGTTGTGCACAGAGCATCCATCAAGGAATTTGTTTTAAATATGTATACTAGCGAATTGATATCAGTACATTAGCATCCACTAAGAGTAATTTATTCATTAGTCTTTTTTCTTTTCCTAAGATAACAACTATTTATATATTTTTGTTTATAAATATTTATGGGGTACAGAGTTGACGATCAGTATTTATAGGCAGTATGTGATCAAATCAATATTATTAGAATGTTCATCATTACAAATCATAATTACTCTTTGTATCCCTTTTAATTGATGGAGGTTTGGTCAAATGAAGAGATATATATCAATCTCATGTCATCACTTTTTTTAGCAATCAAAAGGATGAATGATGAACTGAGCATGTACGAGCCTTGCACGTGAAATGGCTGCAGAATGGAAATACCTCTCCTACCTGACAAGTAATACCATTTTATATAGTATTATCATTGGACTGTTCAGACTCTCTAGACCTGTGGTTGTATTTTTGTGAAGACTCTTGTTTTTCCCATATGTCCTTAAATGAGATATGTGCACCCAAAAATGCACATATAAATAACAACAAAACAGAATATGAATGCAATGTATTTTACAATGATGGACAAAGTTTGCTGGAAAATAAATATAAAAATGTTTACATCAAAGCTGCTAAGCAACAAGGAATTGAAAAGTAATACAATATAAAATGTGAACATATTTATGAATTGTGATGTATTATATGTGACTTTGGTCAATCAAGTTGAAACATGCTGAATAGGAATTAATCAATCTGTAGATTAAATAATGCAGGCTAAAATTTTTAATATGTTGGGAAAGAGATATAAATTACTTATAAGAAAGACACTTGAAGAATTGTTAGGAAAAGTAGGAAGAATAGTTCTACTGGCTGAGTTGCTCCAGTGGCTTCTCAGTAGAACCCATAGGACCAGTATCTGCCAAAGCAAGATGGGCGGCACCAGCCATATCCATATCCAAATAGCCACAGCCCAGGCCACCATTGTAGTTGGTGTAGTAGCACATGGTGCTGAGAATGAAAGGTTCAATTGAGAAGCAGCTTATCAAGTTCCTTAGTGTGGCTGTGGCCATCTGTCCAGAGCCTTTTATATACCTTTTGTAATGAGTGGGGAAAACCAGAGGCAGGGCTTAGCCTCATGCTGTACATTTGGATGCAATTTCAAGTGTCACAATCTGTAGATTATTAGGGAGAAAGAAGCCTTCATACCTCAGAATCCTTCGCTATTATGTCAGGATACCCACAGTCAAAGTAGATGCCTTTAGCAAGCAGTCTTTGTTACATTCGGAATGCCAAACTCTAAAACTTAAGATGTATTTGTTAGTTGAACATATCTGACCATTTCTCCTAGGAAGCTCATTTTTCTCATGTCTTTCTTATAATTTTGTTTTTATACTTCTAAATATTTTATTGAAATGTGTACTGAGGCTTTATGAATATCCTCATGTGGTCATGTGGGTTCATGAATTGGAGGCATTAAAGAAATCATGAGAGTGCCAGATTACCTACTTGTTTATAAGGGCAAACACATATTATCCCGAGGTATGAGTTACCAGGGATTATTTACTATTGAATGATAGCTTATATGTATTTTCTTTTAATGTCATGTATCATAGATTCTAGGTATTTAATTCTATTAATCAAATACTTTTTCGGCTTAAAGTAGACAGAAGCTTTCTTTATCCAAGAAACATGCACCTCAAAATGCAGTTTATGTACAGGATATCACCTGGGGGAGTAAGAAGCAATATATGTGAGAATGCCAAGGAAAGGTGAATTATATGCCATGGTACAAAAGCTGAAATATATGCCAAAAGATGGCTAGGGAACAGAAGCAGTGTGAGGAGGGGGGCAACAAGGGGAGAAAATGGAACGGTAGACTGGAATGTATTGTGGGGCCTGACCATTCAATTGGAATCCAGGATACCCCTTGCAAGTTCAGTTGCCCTGTAGAATTCTGATGACCTCGGCAAAGGACACATGTCAAGCGTGGGTCCAATACCGGCTCCAACCCGCAGTCACTTGTGGGAATCAACGATGCTTACTAGGGAGTAAACTTCCAGTTCCCAGAAGGTCGGGGCTCTTTCCTATGCCTGAGTCTGTTCTGTGTTCTTCCTTAAAATGAATATCATGTTAGAGTTGATAAGCAAGATGTCTGCTCCTCATAGAGCCAGGGAGGCAAGAAAAGATTCTGTCGTTAATACAAAATAGTCATGCAAGGACATGTTTGAGTGAAGTGTAAACTACTGGGATTTCTGGAATCCATCAAATGGAATGGAAAGAGAAGAGAATGGGCATGATTTCCTGGAGGTTCACCATAAGTTGTGCCAGGGATCGGTTCTTGAGCAAGACTGAGACCTGAAAAAGGAAGAAAAGAAGTATATTCTTAAAATGGCTTCAGCCAGCAGATGCATGGCCTTTGCTAAATGTGAACTTCTTGAAGGATGTTCCCCTGAGAGACACTGACCTGCCTATTGCGGTCATCTAGGATGACCATTGTCCATTTGCTATGGTTATTGAAACTTCCTGTGTCAGCAAGAGGTACATGGGAGGATCGGTAGAGGGCATTCTTGACTCTTTCTTCTGTGGTGTGTATCGTGGGTTCTATGCATTTGTTTCTTCTGATCAAATACAGTTTCTGCTTAAACTACACAACGCAGTGTCTGGATCCATGAAAGTTGCACATCAACATGCATTCGATCATAGATGACAGCACATGAGGGAGTAAAATTCAATGTATGTGTGAACGAATGCAACGAGTAGGGCATTGTTTCGCCAAATCGATTTATTTTCCCTGTTGTTGAAAGATCAACTTTTGTCATGATG
>NW_007737998.1:45173-45410 GCF_000696425.1 Galeopterus variegatus
TTCTGATAGGGATTGTGTTGAGTCTGTAGATGGCTTTGTGTTTCAGAGACATCTTAAAAGTAGGAGTTGTTCTCATCCATGCACAATGGATGATTTTCCATTTTTCTGTGTCTTCTTCAATTCCCTTTCTCAGTGTTTCACAATTCTCACTGTACAAATCTTTCACCTTTTAAACCAAGTCTACTTCTAAGTATTGTATGGTGTGTGGCTTTCGTAAGTGGAAGAATTTTCTTCATT
>NW_007737998.1:47567-47817 GCF_000696425.1 Galeopterus variegatus
ACAGTATTTCTTTCTTTTTAATATATTTTTTTTAGGTTTCAAATTAATTTATAAAGATTAGACGTACTTTAGTCTAACGTAATTTTCTGGACCCTTTGCTCATGGGCTATTCTTGACGGAGAGTTATTGATCATTAGTTCTTATAGTATCATCCCATTTTTCTTCAGCTCGGATTGTTTTTGTTGAGGCGGCTACTGTCAACCTTCAGTTCGTCTCTGTAGCTAATGTGCATTCATCCTATAGCTATCCT
>NW_007737999.1:0-268 GCF_000696425.1 Galeopterus variegatus
GTGAGCGCACTGGCCATCCCTATATAGGATCCGAACCTGCAGCCTCGGCACTCCCAGCGCCAAAGTCTCTCTCCCGAGTGAGCCATGGGGTTGGCCTGTAATCTTGGATCTTTTAACCAACCTTTCCCTCTCTCACCCAACACCATTCCCAGCCTCTATTAACCACTATTCTACTTTCTGAATTGATGAGATTAACTTTTGTCTGACTGTAACTGAGAAAATGTGCTATTTATCTTTCAGTGCCTGGCTTAGTTCACTTAACAGGATG
>NW_007737999.1:1748-7813 GCF_000696425.1 Galeopterus variegatus
CTTTGAGTTCCTTGTTTATTCCAAATATTAATCCTTTGTCGAATGAATAGTTTCCAAAATTGTCTCCCATTCTGCATGTGGGCTCTTCACTATTAGTTCTTTGCTTGGTGTCAAGAAACTTTTTGGTGTCATATAATCCCATTTGTGTATTTTTACCCTTGTTGCCTGTGCTTTGACGATCTTATCCACAAAATCTTTGGGCAAATCAATGTCCTGAAACAATTCCCCTATGGTTCATTCAAGTAGTTCACATTTACAGATTTTACATTTAAATCTTTAATTCTTTTGGTGTGTATTTTGGTATATAGTGAGAGATATGGGTCTAGTTTCATTCTTCTGCATATGAATACCCAGTTTCCCCAGCATCATTTATGGAAGAGACTGTCCTTTCCTCAGTGAATGTTCTCAGCGCCCTCATCAAAAATCAATTGGCACAAATATGTGGATTTATATCTTGGTTCTTTTCACTCTTCTGTTCATGTATGTGTCTGTTTTTATACCAGTACCATGCTGTTTTAGTTATTGTAGCTTTGTAGTTTATTTTGAAGTCAGTTTATGTGATGCCATCCATTTTGTTCCTTTTACTCAGGATGGCTTTGGCTATTTGGGGTCTTTCATGGTTCTATACCAATTTAAGGATTTTTAATCTATATCTGTGAATAAGGTCACTGATGTTTTGGTAGATATTGTGTTGAATCTGTAGATTTATTTTAGTGGCATGGTAATTTTAACTGTATTAATTATTTCATTAGTGTTTTGTAGTTTTCCTTGTAGAATCTTTCATCTTCTAGGTTAAATTTATTCCTAGGTTTTTTATTTTTAGTTTTTGTAGCTATTTTAAATGGAATTTCTTTTTTCACTTATTTTTCAGCTAGTTCCTCATTGGTGCATAGAAATGCTGTTGATTTTTGCATGTTGATTTTGTACCCTGCAACTTTACTGGATTTGTTTATAAGTTCTAACAGGTTTTGGTGGGGTCTTTAGGGTTTTCTTTGTATGAGGCTATGCCATCTGCAAACAGTGACAATTTGATCATCTTCTTTCCAAACTGAATGTCCTTTGTTTTATTCCTTGGCTTAATGGATCTGGCTAGGACTTCCAGTGTTATGTTGAATACAAGTGGTGAAAGTGGGCCTTCTTGTCTCATTCCTGTTCTTAAGAAAACACTTTCAACTTTTCCCTGTTCAGTATAATTTTAGCTGTGGGTTTGTCATATATGGTCATTACTGTATTCAGGTATGTTCATTCTATGACAAATTTGTGGAGAGTTTCTTTCATGTAGAGTTTTTTTTTTTTTTTGTCAGATGCTTTTTCTGCATCTATTGAGATAATCAAATGATTTTTGTTCTTCATTTTGTTGATGTGACGTATCACATATGATGCTTATAATTTGCATAGGTGGAACCATCCCTGCGTGAATCCCACTTGAACATGGTTAGTGCAGTTGGATTTAATTTTCTATTTCTTTGATGAGGATCTTTTGCATCTATGTTTATCAGAGATATTGAGCTGTAGTTTTCTTTTCTTTTCTTTTTCTTTTTTTCCTTGGCCTTGTCTGGTTTTGTCATCATCAGGGTAGTGCTGGCCTTATAAAATGAGTTTAGAAGAATTTTCTCCATTAATTTTTTGGAGTAATTTAAACTAATAAAGTTATTTCTTTATTAAAAGTTTATTCAAGTTAAGCAGTGAAGCCATCTGGTCCTGAGCTTTTATTTGTTGGGTGGGACACTTTTTATTACTGATTCAATCTTGTTACTCATTATTGCTCTGTTTTTTGTTTTTAGTTCTTCCTGATTCAACCTTGATACGTTGTATTTGCCCATAAATTTAACCATTCCCTCTGGGTTTTCCAATTTGTTAGCATATAGTTGTTTATAATAGTCTCTGGTGATGCTTTGTATGTCATTGTTATCAGTTGCATTGTCTCCCTTTTGTTAATGATTTTATTTATGTATTCCTTAATCTAACAGGTGCTTTGTCAATTTTGTTTATGTTTTCAAAAAATGAACTTTTTGTTTTGTTGATCTATTGGGTTTTATTTTAGTTCTTTGAAGAGAATCATTAGTTTTTTTTATTTGAAACCTTTTTACTTTTTCATTTATGCATTTATTGCTATAAATTTCCCTCTTAGTACTACTTTTGCTGTATTACATAAGTTTTAGTATACTGTGTTTCTCTTTTCATTTGTTTCAAAAGTTTTCTAAATGTTTCTTCTTAATTTTTTCACTGACTCATTAGTAAATTGCTTAATTTCCATGTATTTTTGCAGCTTTCAATGTCCCTTTGTCATTGATTTCTACTTTTATTTCATTGTGTTGTTTTGAAAATATATTTGATATGATTTTTTTTTAATTTGTGGAAGCTTGTATTGTGGCTTAATATATGATCTGTCCTGGACAATGTTCAAAGTACTCATATGAAGAATGTATATCGTGTAGCTGTTGGATGAAATGTTCTATAAATATTTCCTAAGTCCATTTGTTGGATGAAGTGTCCTATAAATGTCTGCTGGGTCTACAGTGCAGTTGAAAACCTCATTTCTTGATTTTCTTTCTACCAAGGAAATCTGTCTCATTCTGAGAATAGGGTGCTGAAACTCCCAACTATTACTGTACTAGGGTCTGTCACTTTAAATGAAATAAAATGTGTTCTATGTACCTGAGTCTCCCAGTGATGGATGCATATATATTTATAATTGTTGTTTACTCTTGCTGAGTCAACCCATTTACCTTATTTGTCTCTTTTTAGCATTCTTGACTTGTAGTCTATTTTATCTAATACAAGTATAGTTATTCCTGCTCATTTTTTGTTTTTATTTTCATGTAATATGTTTTTCCATCCCTTCACTCTGATTCTTTGCATGTCTTTATAGGTAGGTGAATGTCTTATAGGAAGGTGGATCTTATTTTTTACTCCATTTAGCTAGTCTTTTTCTTTTGAATAGGGTATTTAAACCACTTGCATTCAAGGTTAGTATTGATATATGAGGGCTTACTCCTGGCATTTTGTTCATCTATTTCTAGTTGTTTTGTGTATCCTTTTTCCTTTCTTCTTCTCTTCTTTATCTTTGTGGTTTGGTGGTTTTCTGTAGTGATAGGTTTTATTCATTTTTTTTTCTCATTTGTGTATCTGCTGTATGAGTAAGTTTATACTTTTGTGTGTTATCAGGCTATGGGCATGATGTGTGTGGCTCCCAAGTGTGTATGTGGTATCCCCTAGCCCTGGGGGCAGCCCTTTGCTGTGATGGACCATCTGCTCCTTGGTGTATATGGTAACTCTGTGTGGGCTCGCAGGAGTTGTAACTGTATCATTGGGTTTACCTGGTGTCATGGGTCTGCAGCCTTCTGTGTGGGCAGAGTACAATAACGGAGATGCATGAGGCAATTGGGCCCCAAGGAAGGATGCAATCTGGTTGTAGATCCTCTCTCAAAATGATGCTATGATTTAGCATTCTGAGTCCATTAAGTCTGGTGGGATACACCATAGTCTCCCTATCTCATGCAATTCAGAAACATGGACTCCAGGCATCTCCTTATACTAGGCTCAGAGGTTGTAAGGAGTATAGGGCGCTCCCACAGGTAGGATTGCAGGCATCCATGGTGGAAATAAGGATTACTGGGGTTTTCCCCTTACTTTTTCCTCACAATGTGGAGTTCCTCTTGGCTCCAAGCCCATCTCAGCTGAAGGGAGGGAAAAGGGAATTGGAAGGGGTAGCAGAAGGGAAAGGTGAAGGCTGAGGAAGAACAGGAGGGGAAAGGGGGATAAGGAAACAGAGGGGGAAAAGACAGCTACAGTTGTGAGGAACACTCACTTCTTGTATCTTTCCGAAGGAAACAACACTGCAAACACCTCAATTTAAGTCCCAAAGACTCATTTTGAACTTCTGACTTCCAGAGGTACAAGATAACAAACTTGTGTTTTTAAAACCAGTGAGTTTGTGATAATTTAATTACCAGCCATAGGAAACTAAAAAAATTACATTTTTAAAAATTCAATTTTAAAAGCAGAGACTAAGTATATGTGACCACAAGTTAAAAAATGGATTAACTCATTAGCCAAGGATAATGGAACAAAAGTTCTACAAGGCAGTGAGGAAACCCGAATAAAACAAGAACAGGTGTGTCTGTACATACTCAATAGCTCTCCAAACTTAGACTGACCTCTCCCTAGGATAAGTTTGACAAAAACAAGTTTGAGAAAAAGTAGAGAGTGCCTATCTGATAGAAGACTATAGAGCTGTGACTTACTCCTAGGAAGCAGTGAGCATTATAATTACACTACAGAGGAGTCATTATGCTGTTTCACACAACTGTCAAAAGCAAGTCTACAATTTTGTATTCATAGCATCAATTAAAATTGGCTTAAACTTTTCTTAAAATGTAAAATAAACGCATATTTTAATGTTATTCAAAACCTAGAATGACTTCTAAAAACACATTTCCAAAACAGTAAAAAATAGGCAAATGTTTCACAAAGTTGGGAAAACAATTTTGTGACCTATCTAAAAAATAATTTTTATTTATCTTTTTAGATATTTTATACAAGTTAGATGAAAGATGAGATCAACAATGAATCTAAACATAAATACAGAGAACACCAGCATACAGTTTTCCCTGATTCCCTTGTGACAGAAATCAGCTAGTAATGGTCCCAATACTCAAAGTCCCACTGCACAGAGTGGCTTACTGTGATTTATTTTGTGTTCTATTTCTTTTAGCTCACACATGTACTTACAAACACACACACTACATATTTCTGACCAAATACTTTTTTATGAAAATTTAACTATACCACTGGAAACCCTGGGTATATAAAATGAATTTGTTCATTCAAATTTTGGAACATTATTGTTGAGTTTTTCATTTTTGGCAATGATAAGAAATAATTCCAGTAAAGAAGCACATATAATAACATATATATGCATATATACATGTGTGTATGTATATGTCTATATATATGTTTATGTATATATATAAAATTAAAATTGAAAGTTGATTGGCATAATTTATTTTAATTCTGATTTCTGTCTATTCCTCAAATATATGTGTATAAATGTATATATGTATGTATATGTATATATGTATGTGTTTGAGTCTTCATGTATGGTTGCTGACTGTAATCGATGCATCTGAAATCAGCCGCATGCTCAGCTCTGAATATATACATATGACTTTACATTAAAAATGGATTTTGCTACTAATTTAGAAAACAAATTAATGAATTGGAATTGGAATTTCAGACTTTTTTTTTTTTTTTCTGAGGAAAGAAACACTCCTGAAATTGCTGGTTAAAAATTATTTGTTATTTCTGACCATCTCTGGGTGACTGGCTGGGTCTTCTGCTACTCCTACTTGGGCTCACTCATGTTGCTGCAATGATGTGGCTGTTCTGCCAATACTAAATCTTCCAAGATGGCATCACTTGTTTGTTAGGTGATGTGGTGTGGACTGTTGATTGAGGTGCCTCAATATTTTCCCAAGAAATCTGTCATCCCCTAGTAGAGTACAATGGCTTCCTTGTGTGGTAATCTCAAAGCAATGTTTGAAGACAGTAAAAGTTAAAGCCATAAGTCATCTTAGTGTCTCAACTCCAGAATCTGCACATCACTTCCACCATAGTTTCTTGGTCAAGCAAATCACAATTCCACCTTAATGGATCCAACACTGCACCCCCTTGTGAAAGCATCACCCACTTGGTACATAACACTTATAAACTACCAGAGCTACCGGTTTCACTTATGGAAGCAAAGATTTAGCTATTGCACCATTAATGGTGAGAGGGTAAGAGCAACTCCACTTGTAGTTTGTACGAATAAATTCTGGGACTAGTAAAAAATCATTGGAGAAACGGTGATGCATATTGGTTGCAGAATTAGAGCACGCAACAAATTCTGGAGTTGAGATTACTCCACCATGTAAAGTATTGCCACAGAGATCTTCTGATAAGTTTCAAAATGCGATACCAATGTTCCAATCATAGTTTTTGAGTTTTTAAATAATGGAAACATTTTTGTTCACCAATGCATTACAGGGCTACCTCAGAACAGGATTATTGTAGTTCTGAAG
>NW_007737999.1:8566-9665 GCF_000696425.1 Galeopterus variegatus
TATAAAGTCAGAAGCAGTTTCTCAAAAGGTGAATAGTTCTCTGCAGAGGAAGTTATTTGCTTTAAAATCCTAAAGTTTTGATCTGTAATTCACTGTAGGGGCCTATCAAAAGTTCTGAACAGCCCCTATTTGCCAAATACCCTCCCCCCATGTATGTATGTATAATAATAATAATAATAATAATAAATAATAATAATAATAATAAAAATGATAAAAAGGAACAGTCATAACTGCATAACTGCTAGGTCATATGTCCCTAATTGCACAGCTTGCAGGGGAGACCAGACTATTCAATGTGTTTTACTGTGTTTTCTCTTGTTTTGTACCTCCCTAAAAATGGACATGATTTTGGGTAATTTTGTAAATAAGTGGGAGTAACTTGCCTAAAATTACTATATGGTGCCTCCAAAATTCAAAGGGACCTACTGAATTTCTAATAAATGAGGTTGTATTTGATTTTTATTCTTGTTTCATTAGTTAAAGAGGGCATTTTAATTATGTGCAAACAAAGCACAATTGTCAACTTCATGCTGGAATTTTTCTGTGTAATTTCAAGGAGACTCTAGTCATTATTCATGTCCAAGACACCTAGAGTTTGCCTTCATTACCTATTTTGTTGCTTAAGAAAGAATTAATTGCTACTGATTCTCCAGAGCTTGAGTCCCCAGGGCTATAGACTTAGATGTGAAAGCCTTGGTCCTTCTGTCATACTGAGTTGACAGAGAAACAGGAGGGTGGTGGTCTGTTTCTCTGTAGCATGTAAATTTTTTCAGGTTTTCTATAAAGATGTGCAAACAGTGTTTTTCTGATTTAGTAATTGGGGTCTCTGTTTTTACTTTTAATGTTAAGTCGCTATAAATGTTATCCAATTCTAAACCTATTTAAAGGAAGAAGTTAACACTCATGTTTCACAAACAACAGAATAAATTTGCTACTTGGAAAAGGATATATATCCATATTGTCTTTATATGCACTTTACATTGTTAAATAAACTGTTACAAGAATGAAATCTAGTTAGTCTTAGGAGTATTCTTACCTGATATGTCTTGGGACCCTTAAAAGGTAACTATGCAATGTCTTGAATATAGTAAAAGCTAAC
>NW_007737999.1:9675-14412 GCF_000696425.1 Galeopterus variegatus
CATATTGGTTGCAGAATTAGAGCACACAACAAATTCTGGAGGATATTACTCCACCATGTAAAGTATTGAAACAGAGATCTTCTGATAAGTTTCAAAATGTGATACCAATGTTCCAATCATAGTTTTTGAATTTTTAAATAATGGAAACATTTTTGTTCACCAATGCATTACAGGGCTACCTCAGAACAGGATTATTGTAGTTCTGAAGCTATTCATTTTAGTGTGGTGCTATCAAATAATAGAGAACCATCCGAACATAAGGCCATAGCACTTTCTTCCATAAGGAAGTTGTCATAGGGAGTACCCCATGAGGCTAGATTTCAGGTTGAGAAGCATGAAGTAATAATGGCCAGGGGATGAACCACGGACATTTGTAATTGCTCATATCACTTATGTGTGTCTTCAAGAAAAGGAGTGCTGGTGACTGCTGTGCATGCCTAATTTTATAGATTAGTAGAATAGACAACACCCTGTTCATGATGGGAAGTGCAGGTTGTGTGGTACCTTGGTGGCTGATTGTCAATCATGCAGATTCTACTGGGTTCTGTTTAAAAGTCAGAAGCAGTTTCTAAAAAGGTGAATAGTTCTCTGCAGAGGAAGTTATTTGCTTTAAAATCCTAAAGTTTTGATCTGTAATTCCCTGCAGGGGCCTATCAAAAGTTCTGAACAACCCCTATTTGCCAAATATACTTTTCCATATGTATGTATAATAATAATAATAATAATAAAATGATAAAAAAGAACAATCATAAGTGCTGGGTCATATGTCCCTCATAGCACAGCTTGCAGGGGAGACCAGACTTTTCAATGTGTTTTACTGTGTTTTCTCTTGTTTTGTACCCCCCTAAAAATGGACATGATTTTGGGTAATTTTGTAAATAAGTGGGAGTAACTTACCTAAAATTGCTATATGCTGCCTCCAAAATTCAAAGGGGCCTACTGAATTTCAAATAAATGAAGTTGTATTTGATTTTTATTCTTGTTTCATTAATTAAAGAGGGCATTTTAATTATGTGCAAACAAAGCACAATTGTCAACTTCATGCTGGAATTATTCTGTGTAATTTCAAGGAGATTCTAGTCATTATTCATGTCCAAGAGACCTAGCATTTGCCTAAATTACCTGTTTTGTTGATTATGAAGAATTAGTTGCTAGTGATTCTCCAGAGCTTGAGTCCCCAGGGCTATAGACTTAGATGTGAAAGCCTTGGTCTTCCTGTCATACTGAGTTGACAGAAAAACAGGAGGGTGGTGATCTGATTCTCTGTAGCAGGTAAATTTTTTCAGGTTTTCTATAAAGAAGTGCAAATAGTGTTTTCCTGATTTAGTAATTGGGGGTCTCTGATTTTACTTTTAATGTTAAGTCGCTATAAATGTTATCCAATTCTGAACCTATTTAAAGGAAGAAGTTAACACTCATGTTTCACAAACAATAGAATAAATTTGCTACTTGGAAATGGATATATATCCATATTGTCTTTATATGCACTTTACATTGTTAAATAAACTGTTACAAGAATGAAATCTAGTTAGTCTTAGGAGTATTCTTACTTGATATGTCTTGGGACCCTTACAACATAACTATGCAATGTCTTGAATATAGTAAAAGCTAAACATTAGCCTATAAACCCTAATAAAATGCACACTCTGCTCTAGTCAAGAGTAGGCCTTTGTCCTCCACAAACCCTCAGCAATTAAGATAACCGATGAGAGAAGATGCTTTAATGGGATAAGTTGCTAATATGAGATGGATATGCTCTTTTTCTATATTTTCCCAATTTTTTATACTCATAATTGAAACATTATCTGAAAGGTTTTAGTTGATTTGCAAAACCAGTGTAGAAGCAAAATGCAGTAGCAGGGTATGTTCTTCCTTGAGGCAAATATTTCAAATATTCTTTCACAGAATCTTCACTAATGCATGCATTCATGTGCAAACATTGTGTATCAGTTATGTGCATGCTATGACACTAACAAATATGCGGATGTACATATTGCAATGAAATAAGTATTTTTAATGGAAACAAAGAGTGCAATGGAAATGCAAATACATTTCAAAGACTCAGCTTTTTTTGGTATATATGCAGCAGCTATCTGCATGAGGCATGTTCTCCATTGAGTAAACTAGGACCAACAACTCTTCCTTCTCATTTTCTTTCCTCTAACACACGAAGTCTTGACATAATTATCACTCAACCCCAAGAATCTTCTCTTTGGCAGGAACAACTCTTTGCAAGCACACCATTGCATTGAAAAGAATTATGGTGAGGGCAGCAAGAAATGTGAGTCTGAGGACAACCTTTGCCATCTTAAGTTTCACAGATTATCCAGAACTTCAGATCCATCTTTTATTTGTGTTTCTGATAATATATGTTATCACTGCAGTAGGAAACGTTGGAATGATAGTCCTCATCAAGATCGACCCCAAGTACCACACCCCCATGTACTTCTTCCCCAGTCATCTTTCTTTTGTTGATTTGTGTTACTCTTCCATCATCACTCCCAAGCTGCTTGAGAACCTGGTCATGGCAGAACAAAGCATCTTCTACTTGAGCTGCATTTTGCAGTATTTCCTCTCCTGCACAGCTGTAGTGACCAAGTCCTTCCTGCTTGTAGTGATGGCCTATGACTGCCTCATTGCCATCTGTAATTCTCTGCTTTACACAGTGGCCATTCCACAGAGGCTCTGTGACCTGGTAGTGGCTTGGTCATATCTTTGGGGTATGAGCAGCACCTTGGTACTCTTTTGCTATACTCTCCATCTAAACTTTTCTGGATATAGTGTGATCAACCACTTTTTCTGTGAGTACACTGCTCTCATCTCTGTGTCGAGCTCTGATACTCACATCCCCCACCTGTTCCTTTCTGGCTTTGCCACCTTCAATGAGGTGAGTACACGGCTGGTCATCCTCACATCCTATGTTTTCATTCTTGTGACTGTAGTAAAAATCCTTTCTGCCAGCGGGCGTCACAAAGCCTTCTCCACCTGTGCCTCCCACCTGACCATCATCACCATCTTCCACAGGACTGTCCTTTCCCTTTACTGTGTGCTCAACTTCCAAAACTCTTGACAAACATTCAAAGTGGCCTCTGTGTATCACATAGCCATCAATCCCATGCTGAACCCTCTGATCTACAGCCTAATGAATAAATAGTAGAAGGATGCCTTTAGGAAATGAATGCACATAGAAGTCCCATTTCTTTGATCCAATCTCAAAAGACATTTTCAATATTCATGAACTACTGGAACAGAGTCTAAAACGTTTTCTAAAACTTATAGATTTTTTTAATGATTTATTTAATCAATGATTGTGATGGCTGGAATTGATTAATTTAAATTCCCTGAAGACATCAAGACAGACAATTCTGAGATGAATTCCACAGGATTTGAATCCATAAAGCATCATTTTTTCCCCAACTCTCTAAAAACAAACACAAAAATACTAAAAAGCAGAATAGATCGTTCAATGCGGGGAATAAAGAAACTGTGAGAATGATGTTAACTTGCCCTATAAAAGGCTTTTCTGATTTAACGTGTATGGAAATGAATATTTGGCTTTTCACGTTTTTATTGTGTGTCACAGGAGCACTGTGCCTTTATTGGGAGATACAGCTGTTTAATAAAAGGGAGAATCTTTATTTCCTGATGTCTTCATCCCTTGGGTTTTGTGATTTCTATGAATAGATAGCCTTGCAATTGAAACAGCTCATGTTGAGAAGTAAATAGGACAAGTATAATTATATCTACTATAGAGATGATGACAGAGAAGTTCGAGGTGATAGCCCAGAAATAGCTGAAAGGAGGATATAAGACACAAACAACTTCTTTGCCTTTTCTTTATAACATTTCTGAGGAAATTAGTATGGGAGATCATAGACATTAATTAAGGAAGATTACTGGAGTCATTTCATAATTACTAGATTGTGCTTTAATATTATTATTCAAAAGTTTGTAGTCTTAGATTTATCAGGTCTGGAAATCATGTTTTCTCTAGTCTAATTCACACAGAACGAATACAGATACTGAAGAACCAGATTTCAGAACTTTTTTTTAATGTTTACAAAAAATGACTAAATAATCACAAATATCTGGTAACAGATATTCTAAAAGTTAAAGCAAAAATTGAATGAGGTATCTAACCATACAGAATTTAAAACGAATTGTAAAGTTTCTATTATTAAAATAGTGTCACATTGGGGTAAATAGATAGCCATGTAAAAAAAAATTATGTATCTTTCTCACTTCATACAGTAAAAAAGAGATCTAAAAGCAGATTTAAAATTAAGTTTACATGAGTATAAAAAAAAACTTCTCTGTAAAAATAACAAAATAAATTAATATGACAAGTGAAAAACTGAGATAGTCACTACTTGGAACATATATAGTAGAGGTGAAAATGACAATCTTATAGAAAAAATTACATAAGATTTAATTGTATACTCTAGTAAAAGTAATACCAATAGCCTTTAAACATATGAAGAGTTGTTCAGCCTGATTCACAATAATAACGCTAATGAAAACTGCCGTGTATTACCATTTCTCACCTATCGTAGTGGAAAAAATCTAAAAGTTTAATAACACATTCTGTAAGTGAAGCTGTGGGGAAATGCACTTTTAGACGTTTGGAGCAGGAATGTAACAAGTTACAACACCCCAAATGGGCGATTTTGAGTACGAGTGACATTACATATGCATTTGTCCTCTTGCAAAGCATTCACAGTTCTAGGAATCTATCCC
>NW_007737999.1:14593-20812 GCF_000696425.1 Galeopterus variegatus
AAAATTATACCAGCAATATTATATATAAGCAATGCATTCATAAGCATTATTTATAATAACAACTGACTTTATAAAGTTTAATATGAAGGTGATTGAATAAACTATGGATCTAAATATTTAAGTATACAACCGTAAAAATGGAAAAAGGAAGGTTTTTATGTATTCCTATAGATTTCCCCACAGAATTCTTAAGTGAATAAAGACAAGATTTAGAAAACATTTGTATAGTATTATAAAATGTGTGAAAGAAGAGAGAAAAATAAACCAAAAACTAAAAAAGGTAGGAAGAGATGTAATAAAATTTAAAATAAGTAAAAATAATAAAATAATCACTTAAATATTATTGAAACCAAGGTTATCAGCATATGAAAAAAAGAGTTACAGCTCTGAAATAAGATAAGGGAAATACAATTTTTTTTATCCTAAGTTGAATTAGAAATGTAGTTTGAAATAATGTTTTTCTTTGGAAACAAGTACCACTAAAAATTATAACTCAGTAGTAATGAAAATTCCTGTTCCCCAAACTTCCTTTAAAAGAAAACCTTCTTCCCTCCAAACAGAACTAGTGCCTCTAGGAGAAATGGATAATTTGAATTCTAGGGTAACAAATATACAAGATGAGCCTTGGGCAGATTATATTTATGAAAGCTAGAAGGCCCTCAACAGCTAATCAAATCATCTAGAAGAGTCCTAGGAGACAATTTGAAGGGGCTCCCCCTGGTTTACGGTTAGACAATTTTAACATAACAATTAATATTGACTGCAATTATTTTAAATGCATCAAAGATGTTTAAATATAGATTTTAAAGAAGAAAAAAATAAAATATCAATGGTTGGAATTAAAGGTCACAGGGGTATACCTCAATTCTCTGAAAATTGTCAATTAAAGGAAACAATCATTTGTGTTATCTTTCCTATGACATTAATTGTATTTCAGGGCCACCTAGCTGTTAATGAGAGGAAGTTCAGAAGAAATAAAGGCAGGAAAAAGAAAGAAATTAGAAAACCACAATTTTAGAACTTCTAATTTTAAAAATAAAAGGGGTCCAAATTGGAAAAGATAAAGTCAAATAGTCACTGTTTGCAGATGACATGATCCTATATGCAGAACAGCCTAAACAATTTAAAAATTGATAATCAAATTTAGTACAGTTGCAGGATTCAGAAACAACAAGCAAAAATATGTAGTGTTTTTATACTCCAACAATGAACTAGCAGAAAAAGAGATCCAGAAAGGAAGCCAATTTACAATATTCACACACACACACACACACACACACACACACAAATAATAAAATACCTGGGAATCAACTTAACCAAGATAAAAGATCTTTACAAGAACTACACAAATTACAGTTGAAAGAAATTAGACAGGACACATGAAGATGGAAAGATATCCCATGCTCTTGGATTGGAAGAGTTAACATTGTGAAAATGTCCATATTACCCAAAGGGATCTACAGATTCAATGCAATTAACATTGTGAAAATGTCCATATTACCCAAAGGGGTCTACAGATTCAATGCAATCTCCATCAAAATTCTAATGACATTTTTCTCAGAAATGGAAAACCATCCATTTAAATGGAATAACAAAACACCACACATTGCCAAAGAAATCCTGAGCAAAAAAATAAAGCTGAAGGCATAAAACTTCCTGACTTTAAACTATATTCCAAAGGTAAAATAACCAAAACAGCAGGGTACTGGCACAAAAACAAACACACAGATCAATGGAATAGAATAGAGAACCCAGAAATCAACCCATACACCTACAGCCATCTGATCTTTGACAAAAGCAGCAAGTACAAACAATGGGGAAGAGACTGACTCTTCAGCAAATGGTGCTGGGGAAATGATATTCATATGCAGGAGAATGAAACTAGAACCTTACGTCTCACCGTATACCAAAATCAATGCACACATTTGCCATGTCCCAGAAACTCTGTGCCATGCTGGTGGTGGGTTCATATGCGTGGGGAGTGGCATGTTCCTTGATACTCACATGCTCTGCTTTAAAATTATCTTTTCATGGCTTCGACAAAATCAATCACTTTTTCTGTGAGTCCTCCTCATTACTGTCCCTCTCTTGCTCTGACACTTTTATCAACCTGTTGCTTCTTTTCACCATCCTCACGTCTTATGTGTCCATTGTTGTCACCATCCTCAAGATGCACTCAGCCAGTTGTTTTACACAGTGAGTGTAAAAACTCACTCATTGATCCCCATGTTGAATCCCCTGATCTACAGTCTGAGAAATAAGAATGTCAGGAATACAGTCAGCAAGATAATGGACACTAAAGTCTTTTCTTGTTAAGCATACTTTAGTGGAATTTCTGCCTAACATTTAAATAAAATGTGTCTGTAAAGGTTCATTTAAAATATGTCTTTCAAATTAATGGAATTAATATTTTGCAATGAGACAAAATGGATTTTAGGTTTCAGGAGACTAAATCTGTCCCTTGCTGGTAAAGAGTAGAAATCTCTCTCATCTTTAATATTTTACCTATAATAGTGGGATATCAAGAGGTAACTCAAAATCATATTGCAAAGGTTAAAAGGTATACATATCATGTCATACACCTTCTATGTAACTCAATAACTTTCATCCCCCTTTCTTATAAGATACCTACACTAGACTAGGCTATTAATAATCATATGTGTTATTTTTATTAGGAAATTACAAACAGAAGTTACAATAAGACATAGTCCTTGCTTTTAAGGATGCAAAACCTACTGTTGGGCAATAAAGTAAGCAGCCACTGGGTAAGGAAGAAATTAAGAAGTACCATAAAGTGTTTGAGATAAGATAAAGTTCAAATCTTTTTATGGACTTTAGAAGGATATCTTCATAAAATAGGTGCTGTTTTAAGTTGGCCTTTGTAAAGAGAATGTGTACAGTTTTAGGAGATATATTTTATTGACAACGGAGCATTATTCAAGAGAAAACAACACAAATAAAATCAAGGAAGTAAAAATGTAATACTGAGTTAAAGATCCAACAAATGTGTTATTGAGCTATTATGATGTTGTATGTGTGTACATATGTGGGTCCTATCATGTGTACAATACAGACTACTTGGCATAAATGGACATTTAAATAAAACATGTTCTATATTCTGAATGTGCTTTTAACACAGCTCCAGTGTGACAGTGAGGTAAACAATGACAGACTCCACCTCCACCAGAGGCCTAGGAATGACAGATCAGATTTTACAAAATCTTAGATGCAAAAACAACGATTAAGAGTGCCTGCCCAACCTGTATTTCATGGTGTTATTCTGCCTACAAAGACATCAGAAACATTATCAATCCCATGAACTTTTTTCTTCCTGAGCATAGAAATTATATTTGAATCCTTCTCAACAGAATTCTCACCCATGATAGAAAAACAAAACAAAAACAAAAAGGAAGTGTTTAGAGTTGTCCTAAGTGTTTATAGCTAATTGTCTACATAAATGTATCGAAAGCAAAATAAAAACCAGGTAGTCACTAACATCACAATCTATTGAACACAGCAAATTAAAAATGCCCTTCTTCTTTTCTCTACTCACTGTGTCTAGATAAAATTCCAAAGAAATCCTCAATATGGCAGAAGAAATAAAATTTCCAGGTGTTTTGGTGAGGGAGAAAAAATAATCTGGGGATCAATTTTATATAGCCTAATAAAATTATTTGAAATTTTTATATTACATTGAACTTATGATCGCAATTAAGTTCATATGTATTATTCAGTTATAACATACAAGTTATATTTCACACAAGTTATTTTCAGTTCATACATGCTATTTGACAAGGAATCAAATGATCATTGTACATAGAAAGATAGGAAAAGTAAGAAACAGTGTTTTAGATATTGGATTTTCCTGAGGGAACACTTTTTCTCTTCATTTCTATTTCTCTAGGTTGTTCTAAATTTATCTTTTATGCATATCAGGTATTTACACAATTTTATTTTATATTTGAAAATTATATTTATCTTAATTTGAATGTTAGATTTCATACTCTCATAATTTTGAAAAACTGCCATGTGAATGAGCACAAATTAGCATATTTGATAATGAGAAAAAATAGCTCTCATCCATTCACACCAGCTGCCATCTAGCAAGCTACCAGACTAGAGTGTGAAGCCCTGTTAGACTCTCAGCTGTCAGCTGATACCACACACATGAGCAAGGAAAGCCAAGGTCAGCCATGCCAGGAGCAGGTCAGCAGAACTACCCAGCTGGCTTGTGTAATAGCATTTCAAGCAATAAGTGTTTGTTGTTTTCAACCAATAGGTTAAAGTCATTAGTTGTGTGGTCACTGACTTTCTAAGTTCTAGGAAGTTTCCCACAAAGACTTTTCAAGTCTTGTCAGGTACTAACTAAAGATATCTGTTATTCATCTACTTAGAGTCAAATGGTTTAAAACAATATAATTAAAAATTTTAGAAAGTTAACATAGTGTTATTTTCCTTAAACCTTGGCAATGCAACATTTTACCAAATGATGTTATTTAATATTTTCAGCAAAAGATTAGAGCTTCACATGTTCATTATTCAATGTGTAGATAATGACCATGAAATTAATTCCATGGAAATTTTAAAAATTTAAGTCAACTTTTAAAAACACCTCCCATCTGTTTAAATCTGAAATAAATAGACAAACAAAGAAGCTTTGCTTGCGTGGGAGGCCCGGATGGTACGGGGCATCACTGCAGCAAATGATAGTCTTCACAGATGCTATTTTGTCTTTGCTGTCATGAGACTTACTCCTTCAAGACGGATGACTTTGTGACTATAGTTGGGCTGCACTAAGAAAAAAATGAATGGGTATTAAATATTTTCAACAACCTATTATATATTTGACTATGTATAGCATATCATAGATACTCATGTGCATATACACACACACACACACACACATACACACACACATTGTACATATGCATTCATACTATATAGACAATGTTATTGGCTAGAATACCCCTCTAATGCAATCCTTTTCCATGAGAAGAAATTTACACACACCAGAGAGAAAAAAGAGCTCATACCATGGGTTTGAAGTGCCTCGATTAAAGAACTATTCAGGCCTCATGGATAACGTCTCAATTGTCTTTATGTTTTTGGTTTTGAATGTTTGCATTTGTTATTCTCATCAAGGTAATTTACACAATAAGATGTGAATGGATAAGAGAAATAACTTGCTTTTGAAGAGTGAAAGAAATGGGATTGTGAGAATCCTAGATGTGAAAGGAGATCTAGAAAGACTCCTCAAATTCAAGGAATTCTCAGACAGACCAATTCTAGGAAGACAAATATATATGACTGAGAATTGAAAAATTATTACCTGTAATTAATTACATACATAGAATTCTTGAAATATTCAGTTTAACTAAGGACACACAGGATATGGTTTCAATGCTGTTATTAGTTCAGGTCAACATTACTGTGTAGAGTCGAGAATGAAAGCAGACCTGGGAGAGATCCTGGAGGCATTCATGGACAGACAAGGACACGTGAGTTACTTCTGAAGCAGAAAGGGGAAAAATTCCTGTGGCTTTGTGCCAGCACTCTGAAATGTCTCTTGATGGCAGGTTTCTCGACTATGGCACTACTGATATTTTGGTCCAGATAGTGTTTTCTTGTGTGTTTTTTGGATGGGGGTGGGGTCAGTTTGGGACTGTAATATACACTGTACGGTGTTTAGCAGCATCCCCATTGCTTGTGAACATCACCCCCCCCTCCCGGTTGTGACAACCCTAAAATGCCTCCAGACATTGACAATATCCCATTGAGATCAAGATCTGTCCTGGTAAAGAAGCACTGCTCTGAGCAATTAAAAGCCAATTTTTCATCTTTCTACTTGAAAACAGGAAAGGATTTTCAAAATATATACTGCTTTGATCCCATAGGAAGACATATACCTCACATTTCCTGGCCATTTGAAGAGAGAAACAGTATCCTAAGAACAGGTTTTTGTTTTCACACTGGGAATTAGTAATGTTCATATCCTGCTCATCTTTCAAGTCAATTGAAGAATTGGAAAAATACCTGGCTGTCTTGGTCTGTACTCTAGATTGTCTTTTCTCCAAGAATACTCAACTAGTGCCTGTGCAGTCATGTATGTATCTGCCAGCCATCAGGAAGAGAGACACTTGACATATGTCAAAGACCTTGAAAGTATGTGTCTCTCATTACAAAAATTCCACCCTCCTTTCCCTCTCCAATGTGTAGTAC
>NW_007737999.1:21420-29131 GCF_000696425.1 Galeopterus variegatus
TAGAATTCTTGAAATATTTGGTTTAACTAAGGACACACAGGATGTGGCTTGAATGCGATTATTAGTTCAGGTCAACATTACTGTGTAGAGTCGAGAATGAAAGCAGACCTGGGAGAGATTCTTGAGGCATTCCCATTTCATGGTCTCTGGCACTCAGCAGGGAGGAAGCCACCCCAGGACCTCTCTGTAGCTCTGCTGTTCCTCACAGTCATGGGTCCTACAAACCAAACAACACCATATGGTGTCCTTCTCCTAGCGATTCTGTGTGTGACTTTGGGCCAGTTACACCTGTCTGTGCCTCAGTTACCTCATCTTCAACGGGGCATAACAGTACCAACCTCACTTGTTTTTATAAAGATGAAATGTGTCAATAGTTGTATCTAGAAGCGTACCTAGAATATAGAAAGTGCTCAGTAAATATGAGTATTTTTTTTTTATTCTCAGTAAAGGAGGTTTATTGCCCACCTCCACTTTCTGGCATTTGGAGGGCTCTAGTGTGGCTTATACCCTGTTCCTTTCAGGAAGGAGGTATTGAGTATAAGACAGAGTTTGTAAGATCTATTGATATATTTCATAATAGCAATGTGAGTTGTTGGCTCACAGAGACAATGCTTGGAAGCAGTGTGCAATGTTCTGAACTTATATTTTGCAAAAATTCAGGCAAGTTTACAGATTCCTTTTCTAAAACATAAAGGACATAAAAATATTTATGTTTATGGATGCTGTCAAGTTAAACATTCAATGCAGCTAATGGGTGTACATGTAATGTTCCACTTGTAAGATCTGGCTTACTGGATTTTAACATTGAATTTCATCACAGCCATTTTTCACATCATTAAACAATATTTAAAATGATCATTTTAACATCTGCATATTTTCCATGACCTATGTACCATAATTTTGACCATTCTCATAGTATTTAGGTTCATAATGAACTCTGGATGTAACTGTTAAATTATTATCATACATACCATGTTGGGTTTCCACCCTCCTGCTCCCTGTTTGAATCCCTTAATGATCAATAATTTTTCTAGTCCCTAGTTTTAGTAGTTTTCTTTTATTGATATCCCACAGAGATCAATGATTTCTCTGGGAATCTCACAGAGCATGGGCCCCAGGGATACACAAGCACAAACATAAAACCTATCTCTGTTTTCCATCACAGCATCTTCAGAAACAGGGGAAGCAAAATCTATCCCATGTGCTGTACTCTGGTTTGTTTTGTTTTGTTTTTTGGATGGACTTCAATATTTTCTAGGAGTTGAAATCTTTTTTTTTTTTTTCCTCACGGAGGTAATTCTTCAGTCATACGTAGAAGAAGATGGAAATGTACCAGTAGTAGTAGAGATTTTTAAAAATCTATCCTTTCTCCCCTTCTTAATTAGAGAATATTTTAGGAACTGCTAAGCTTTGAGTAGTCCGTTATGGAAATATGTCTTTCTTTGTGTATTAAGGGGTAATCTCAGAAATCTAGGAAATGGAAACAATTTAATCTGTGGAACCTAGTATCTTGTAGCAGCTGTTAGCGTGAGAGAGAGAACAGTGTGAACAAATTGGGATGAGGCTTGTTCTCTCCTTTTCTCTTCTTCCTCTCTCACACTAACCACCTCCATGCAACCTAGCAAAGACCTCAAGGAGATTCTCCTGACAGTCTTTTCATGGTGAGGGTGGCAGTAAGAGGCCCATGTGACTGTTCATGGACAGACAAGGACACGTGAGTTACTTCTGAAGCAGAAAGGGGAAAAATTCCTGTGGCTTTGTGCCAGCACTCTGAAATGTCTCTTGATGGCAGGTTTCTCGACTAGGGCACTACTGATATTTTGGTCCAGATAGTGTTTTCTTGTGTGTTTTTTGGATGGGGGTGGGGTCAGTTTGGGACTGTAATATACACTGTACGGTGTTTAGCAGCATCCCCATTTGTGAGATTTATGTATCTATAGTATACAATGTCTGAATTTTTCATAAATTTTAAAAAATAAGTCTCTTTCTTGGCTGATAAAATTAATTATCTTGCTTCTTCTAATATCATTTTACAGGATAGTGCCCAAACTACATTTTAGATCATAAAATGGAAAATAACTTATTATTTTTTTCTTCAACACCAAATAAAGTGGGGACATGGGTGAGGAAAACTGCAGCACTGTGACAGAGTTCATTCTCCTTGGATTATCTGATGACCCTGAGCTGAGAGTCTTCCTCTTCCTGCTGTTTCTTCTCATCTACGGAGTCACGGTTTTGGCCAACCTGGGCATGGTTGCACTGATTCGAGTCAGCTCTCGCCTCCACACCCCCATGTACTTTTTCCTCAGCCACTTGTCCTTTGTAGATTTCTGCTACTCCTCAACCATTGTGCCAAAGATGCTGGCTAATATGTTAAACAAGGACAAAGGCATCTCCTTCCTGGGGTGCATGGTGCAATTCTACTTATTTTGCACATGTTTGGTCACTGAGGTCTTCCTGCTGGCTGTGATGGCCTATGACCGCTATGTGGCCATCTGTAACCCACTGCTCTACATGGTCTCCATGTGTGAGAAGGTCTGTGGAGAGCTGGTATCTTGCTGCTACCTCTGTGGAGTGGTGTGTTCTCTGATTCACTTGTGCTCAGTTCTTGAGATCCCATCCTATAGATCAAATGTGATTAACCACTTCTTCTGTGATATCCCCCCTCTCTTAAGTCTTGCTTGCTCTGATGTTACTATGAACGAGGTCCTTGTTTTCATTGTGGCCACTTTCGGTGAGATCATGACCACTGTGATCATCCTCACCTCCTACTTGTTTATTCTCATCACCATCCTGAGGATGCGCTCTGCAGAGGGAAGGCGCAAAGCTTTTTCCACCTGTGCCTCCCACCTCACAGCCATCGTTGTCTTCCATGGAACAATCCTTTTCATTTATTGCCAACCCAACTCAGGAAATGATGCGGATGCTGAGAAAGTGGCCACAGTGTTCTACACTGTAGCGATTCCCATGCTGAACCCCCTGATCTATAGCCTGAGGAACAAGGATGTGAAAGAAGCTCTCAGAAAAGTGGTTGGATCCAAATTATATTCTTAGAGAAGATGCGGTTAAATAGACTCAGAATTGAGAAGTGGAGGATTGGGGAGGGGTTATGAGGTGAGCTGTAGCATTTGAATGGACAGAAGAAATGGTGCCAGGTAGTTACAAGTGACTTTTTTTTAGATTGTTTTATCTTTGTGTATCTTAAATTAAAAAAGAGTATGATTGAATATATATCAAAATGGACAGCCTCCTTCTTTGTTATTCTTCAATCTGTAATGTTTTAAATGGTCATGGGTAGTGGCACTATTAAGACACACATCTTTATTCAGCTGTAGAACCTTCACAAGTAAAATGAAGAATCATACAGTCACACTCTAGTTTGGTAATCATCATGGAAACTACCATTTCTTTCAAAATTGGATTTATCTTATTTTATAATAAGGATAATACCATTTCAAACAGTGTGTGCACAGAATGGGAATTCCACATATACATATGTATTTTACATTTTTTGTTTTCGTATGTATTTTTCATTTTTTGTTTTATCTTGATTGTTTATGTTTAAAAAATATTTTTGTTGCTGTTGCTACTGCAGTGTCCAATGCTATGGAACTTTGGGCACTATGTCATCTGATACATAGAGAAAAGACTAATTATTTCACAGGCATTTAGGAAAATTGAATTACAAAAGTTGGGAGCATGTACATGGAGCCCAAAATAATTCCTGGGACATAATTAGTGTTTCTCTCTCTCCATATACATAGAAAATCATTTTAAAAGTATCATTATGAGTAGCAAGATTTCTGAGTTAAGATTCTTCTTTCACTTTATCTCTTCTCCTCTTCTTCATGCTACCTCTGCAATCAATTGTGGGTGAAATGCTTAATGTCACTGAAAAGTGGACTTCTAAGTCCTGTTCATGTCATTTACATGTGCCTTTGGTCTTTCTGAAATTCCCACTTTTTCACCCTTGACCCACATACCTAAACCACATCTCTTCATTCATTGCTTGTTCATATGTACTATTAACACTTTCTTTGTAAGTCCATTATGATTTATGTCAACTTCAACATTGCCTTTACTGTTTTAAATGAACCTTCTCTTCTTGCATCCACAATAACGTTAGAAGAGTAGTAAGCTTGAGTTCATGAAAACCAAGATGAGTGTTACAGGCGAGGTTTTTTAATTTGTCAAAAAATTAACTTCTTCAATCCACAGTTTCCTCCATTTTAACATTGGCTAATACTGCTAACCTCATAGCATTTTACTAAGGTTACATTTTGACAACATATGAGTACTCACTGACAACTAGAAAGAGCTCAGTTAATGTGTGTTTAAATAAAGTCACTGGAGGAAGTGGTTTTTAACATTTTTTCCTCTGTAACACTAGCATATGCTAAGTTTTGTTTTACTTTTTATTAAGTGGATAGATGAATAAATACTGCTGGATTAATGATATACATATTGTCATACATATATATATTTATAGCACTTCAATTGTTTTCAGGAATTGTGAATTGATTGGGTCATGGACATGTAGATCTTGTTCTTTATTTCTATATTTTATATTTTGGGTCTAATAAAATAGTATACACAAAGCAAATAAATCATCAAGATTTTTTTTATGATATATACATGTGGGATACAATGTTGACTTTCAATAATTTTGTACAATGTGTGGTGTTTAAATCAGTATAGTAAGCTTATTCATCATTATGATACACAATCATTCTTTGTGTCCATTGACCACCTCCTAAAGAAACATATTTTATATAATAGTATATTTCGGATATAATGTAGCTGAAGAAGACATCCTAAGGCTGACTTCTATAAAAGGATAAATTATTTTTGTCCCACCTGAAAATTAAGGACAAAAGAGAAAAAAAAAATGAAAACAAATTTGTAAAACAGAAACATCTAATTTCTAAAGATATTTTCAATTATTTTCTGTGAGGTTTCTGATCAACACTTTGCTTATATTTACACTGGGTGCTAAATGTTTTTCATAATGATTTACAGTACATTTCAAATTTTAAAAAGAAACATTAATTCTGAAGGGTTGACCCATTCCTCATTAGCCCACATGCTAAAGAAACGTATTTTCTGTAATAATATATTTTGGTTATAATATAGCTGAAGAAGACATCCTAATGCTGACTTCTATAAAAGGATAAATTTATTTTTGTCCCACCTGTAAATTAGGGACAAAAGAGAGAGAAAAAAAGATAAATTTGTTAAATGGAAACATCTAATTTTTAAAGATATTTTTGATTACTGTCTCTGAGGTTTCTGATCAACACTTTGCTTATATTTACACTGGGTGCTAAATGTTTTTCATAATGATTTATAGTACATTTCAAATTTTAAAAAAATTAATTCAAAAGGATAAGATATGCAAAATGTAATTTGGTAATAACATTTAATTTTAGGTAGCAGGCAAACTGGGTAATAAATAGTGCAATTTTTAAAGTATTTATAACTAAATTTTTGGCAACTTAAAGAATAAATGCAATAAAAATAAATCTGAGTGTATTATTTATTTTATCTCAAATTTATATGACTTTTGATTTAAAATGGGATGTTTTAAATTTATTGGGGTTTTTTTTCTATTTTTTAAATGAATGAACAAATGCTTAGAAAGTAATTGTTCAGCTCCCATTCCCAAATGATATAACAATGTCACAACATTATTTGTTGGAAATTTTTCCTTCCCTGCTGGAATGTGATATTTCATTAACATACATACATTTCTAAATAAACTATGTTCTTAGCATTAATCTTTCAATGAGGCCCTGTAAAACATCTGTAGTTCCCACCCCAACTTTTAATAAAGAGTCTGGTTATACTGTCTTATAATGCAATTTATCAGTAAAAACACAGATTATATCTGACAGACCCATTGCTGCTATGCAAGACAGCACCATGTACTACTTCTCTTATATCAGTCGTTGCCACAGTAATATATGAACAGAACTATACTGTGCCTCTAGCTGCATATACTAATTCTCAGTGTGGGGAGGGCATAGTTCAATTAAAAGAAGATTAAATATCACCTTAATGACAACAAACTGCAGAGTTTTTTATAAATATTTTGGCATCAGTTCATCGTATTTAATAGTCCCACTCCAAGAAATGAATTANTTGCATGATTAAACATTATTTAATATGGTCATTTTAACATCTGCATATTTTCCATGACATACGTATAATTTTGACCATTCTCATTGTATTTGGTGCTATTTCTAAGTTTTAATATTACCAGTAGTGCTGCAATTCAGTAGTGGGAATTTTTAAAAATTATTTTCAATGCACATCTTAATTAGTATTTCAAATAGATTCAAAGCATAAAATTCATTTACCAAAGAGATCTTTCCGAGGCTGAAGAGTCATCGTTGCAGGAANAGTAAAGGAGGTTTATTGCCCACCTCCACTTTCTGGCATTTGGAGGGCTCTAGTGTGGCTTATACCCTGTTCCTTTCAGGAAGGAGGTATTGAGTATAAGACAGAGTTTGTAAGATCTATTGATATATTTCATAATAGCAATGTGAGTTGTTGGCTCACAGAGACAATGCTTGGAAGCAGTGTGCAATGTTCTGCAGTTCATAATGAACTCTGGATGTAACTGTTAAATTATTATCATACATACCATGTTGGGTTTCCACCTTCCTGCTCCCTGTTTGAATCCCTTAATGATCAATAATTTTTCGAGTCCCTAGTTAGAGTAGTTTTCTTTTATTGATATCCCACAGAGATCAATGATTTCTCTGGGAATCTCACAGAGCATGGGCCCGAGGGATACACAAGCACAAACATAAAACCTATCTCTGTTTTCCATCACAGCATCTTAAGAAACAGGGGAAGCAAAATCTATCCCATGTGCTGTACTCTGGTTTGTTTTGTTTTGTTTTNACACACACCAGAGAGAAAAAAGAGCTCATACCATGGGTTTGAAGTGCCTCGATTAAAGAACTATTCAGGCCTCATGGATAACGTCTCAATTGTCTTTATGTTTTTGGTTTTGAATGTTTGCATTTGTTATTCTCATCAAGGTAATTTACACAATAAGATGTGAATGGATAAGAGAAATAACTTGCTTTTGAAGAGTGAAAGAAATGGGATTGTGAGAATCCTAGATGTGAAAGGAGATTTAGAAAGACTCCTCAAATTCAGTGAGAATCCTAGGTGGGAAATGAGATCTAGAAAGACTCCTCAAATTCAAGGAATTCTCAGACAGACCAATTCTAGGAAGACAAATATATATGACTGAGAATTGAAAAATGATTACCTGTAATTAATTACATACATAGAATTCTTGAAATATTCAGTTTAACTAAGGACACACAGGATATGGTTTCAATGCTGTTATTAGTTCAGGTCAACATTACTGTGTAGAGTCGAGAATGAAAGCAGACCTGGGAGAGATCCTGGAGGCATTCCCATTTCATGGTCTCTGGCACTCAGCAGGGAGGAAGCCACCCCAGTACCTCTCTGTAGCTCTGCTCTTCCTCACAGTCATGGGTGCTACAAACCACACAACAGCATATGGTGTCCTTCTCCTAGCGATTCTGTGTGTGACTTTGGGCCAGTTACACCTGTCTGTGCCTCAGTTACCTCATCTTCAACGGGGCATAACAGTACCAACCTCACTTGTTTTTATAAAGATGAAATGTGTCAATAGTTGTATCTAGAAGCGTACCTAGAATATAGAAAG
>NW_007737999.1:29819-32261 GCF_000696425.1 Galeopterus variegatus
GAGAATATTTTAGGAACTGCTAAGCTTTGAGTAGTCCGTTATGGAAATATGTCTTTCTTTGCGTATTAAGGGGTAATCTCAGAAATCTAGGAAATGGAAACAATTTAATCTGTGGAACCTAGTATCTTGTAGCAGCTGTTAGCGTGAGAGAGAGAACAGTGTGAACAAATTGGGATGAGGCTTGTTCTCTCCTTTTCTCTTCCTTATGCCTCACACTAACCACCTCCATGCAACCTAGCAAAGACCTCAAGGAGATTCTCCTGACAGTCTTTTCATGGTGAGGGTGGCAGTAAGAGGCCCATGTGACTGTTTATGGACAGACAAGGACACGTGAGTTACTTCTGAAGCAGAAAGGGGAAAAATTCCTGTGGCTTTGTGCAAGCACTCTGAAATGTCTCTTGATGGCAGGTTTCTCGACTAGGGCACTACTGATATTTTGGTCCAGATAGTGTTTTCGTGTGTGTTTTTTGGATGGGAGTGGGGTCAGTTTGGGAATGTAATATACACTGTACGGTGTTTAGCAGCATCCCCATTGCTTGTGAACATCACCCCCCCTCCCGGTTGTGACAACCCTAAAATGCCTCCAGACATTGACAATATCCCATTGAGATCAAGATCTGTCCTGGTAAAGAAGCACCACTCTATGAGCAATTAAAAGCCAATTTTTCATCTTTCTACTTGAAAACAGGAAAGGATTTTCAAAATATATACTGCTTTGATCCCATAGGAAGACATATACCTCACATTTCCTGGCCATTTGAAGAGAGAAACAGTATCCTAAGAACAGGTTTTTGTTTTCACACTGGGAATTAGTAATGTTCATATCCTGCTCATCTTTCAAGTCAATTGAAGAGTTGGAAAAATACCTGGCTGTCTTGGTCTGTACTCTAGATTCTCTTTCCTCCAAGAATACTCAACTAGTGCCTGTGCAGTCATGTATGTATCTGCCAGTCATCAGGAAGAGAGACACTTGACATATGTCAAAGACCTTGAAAGTATGTGTCTCTCATTACAAAAATTCCACCCTCCTTTCCCTCTCCAATGTGTAGTTACTTATATTTTGCAAAAATTCAGGCAAGTTTACAGATTCCTTTTCTAAAACATAAAGGAAATAAAAATATTTAAGTTTATGGATGCTGTCAAGTTAAACATTCAATGCAGCTAATGGGTGTACATGTAATGTTCCACTTGTAAGATCTGGCTTACTGGTTTTTAACATTGAATTTCATCACAGCCATTTTTCACATCATTAAACAATATTTAAAATGATCATTTTAACATCTGCATATTTTCCATGACCTATGTACCATAATTTTGACCATTCTCATAGTATTTGATGCTATTTCTAAGTTTTAATATTACCAGTAATGCTGCAATTAAGTAGTTGGAATTTTTAAAAATAATTTTCAATGCACATCTTAATTAGTATTTCAAATAGATTCAAATTATTAAATTCATTTACCAAATAGATATTTCTGAGGCTGAAGAGTCATGGTTGCAGGAACATTGTTCCCAAGAGTATCAGTTTCCTAAACCGTGGCCGGAACTGAAGATTATTAGTAATAAGATCGGTATAGTAATTTTAAAAAAAATTTCTCAGAAAGTATAAGAAATACTATCTCCAAGCAAAATTTATGTGTGAAATATATACACTTGTGGGCTAACAAATTTAAGTAACCATGTTTTTCAGCATTTTAGTGTTAAAAACAAAGAAAGGTACTATATATTTTAAGAATTGTTTCTGAATATCCAAATAATTGGAGTATCAGTAAAAGAGTCTTCCAGAAAATAAATAATTTGAAGTCGATAGAGCAACTGCGTTAATTAAATAATATTTTGATCTCTTTCCTAATGAATCAGCACCAAGATCTCAATTGTGAAATACTAATTAAGAGAATCATATAAGTTCATAAACAGTTAATGCTTTTGTGTTATCCCTGAATTAAACTGTGAGATTTATGTATCTACAGTATACAATGACTGAATTTTTCATAAATTTTAAAAAATAAGTCTTTTTCTTTGCTGATAAAATTAATTATCTTGCTTCTTCTAATATCATTTTACAGGAGAGTGCCCAAACTACATTTTAGATCATAAAATGGAAAATAACTTATTATTTTTTTCTTCAACACCAAATAAAGTGGGGACATGGGTGAGGAGAACTGCAGCACTGTGACAGAGTTCATTCTCCTTGGATTATCTGATGACCCTGAGCTGAGAGTCTTCCTCTTCCTGCTGTTCCTTCTCATCTATGGAGTCACGGTTTTGGCCAACCTGGGCATGGTTGCACTGATTCAAGTCAGCTCTCGACTTCACACCCCCATGTACTTTTTCCTCAGCCACTTGTCCTTTGTGGATTTCTGCTACTCCTCATCCATTGTTCCAAAGACGCTGGCTAATATGTTTAAGGAGGACAAAGCCATCTCCTTCCTGGGGTGCATG
>NW_007737999.1:33161-36700 GCF_000696425.1 Galeopterus variegatus
TCCCTCCTGGAATGTGATATTTCATTAACATACATACATTTCTAAATAAACTATGTTCTTAGCATTAATCTTTCAATGAGGCCCTGTAAAACATCTGTAGTTCCCACCCCAACTTTTAATAAAGAGTCTGGTTATACTGTCTTATAATGCAATTTATCAGTAAAAACACAGATTATATCTGACAGACCATTGCTGCTATGCAAGACAGCACCATGTACTACTTCTCTTATATCAGTCGTTGCCACAGTAATATATGAAAAGAACCATACTGTGCCTCTAGCTACATATAGTAACTCTCAGTGTGGGGAGGGCATACTTCAATTAAAAGAAGATTAAATATCACCTTAATGGCAACAAACTGCACGGTTTGTTATAAATATTTTGGCATCAGTTCATCTTATTTAATAGTCCCACTCCAAGAAATGAATTAACTCAACCATATGAGCATTTATTCTCTGAAGACTAAAAATCCCCTCTCAACAGAAAAGTCAATAACCAGCAAAAAGTAATGTTCAGAATTTAAAAATGAACTAAACATGTCAATAAGTAGACTTCTTAAAAGCAGTGGAAATCAATTCCAGGGTTAAAATTGTCCATGTTCTAAAATGTGTACCAATTTAGTAACTTGTTTAATTCTTTTAAAACCACTTTGATGTTGTATGCACTCTAAGCATTAAAAATGTAGGAATAAGAGCTGGTTCAGGATATTTTTGGACTATGGCAAAACACACTTTATGCTTCCAATATTAATAACATTGATATCAGCTTTGAAGAAGAGTGCTTTTGCTTTATATTTTTATGTAGCTAGTGATGATATTTAGCTAAAGAACATACACAACAAACAAGCAGACAAACAACACTACAGGTTCTGCTGCAGATTTTGCCAATGTCACTACCAGTGACTGAAGACAAATCTACCTACAGTCTCTGGCCTCATAACATTTACTTTGAAAGACAGGACTTTCATAAGAATAAATCCCATTTTACTCCCAAATTAGGCCTTCATATAGAAATATTTCTTGCCATGCACCCTTCTTCTATGTTCATTAGCATTTAAG
Source organism: Galeopterus variegatus (assembly GCF_000696425.1). Classification (NCBI taxonomy): domain Eukaryota; kingdom Metazoa; phylum Chordata; class Mammalia; order Dermoptera; family Cynocephalidae; genus Galeopterus; species Galeopterus variegatus. The sequence goes on from NW_007737999.1 coordinate 34,220, forward strand.
AGTTCGAGTATTGCCAAATTCATCATCATCAAACATTTTCACAAGAAATATACTTAGCTGACTAAACTATGGCATAATGATTTACTTACCATTAATTGTAAGATATATCCAATCACAGGCAAACGTCAATGCTTCCTTTAGGTTTCTGTCAGGAAAAAGTACAATAGAGTCTAAACCACCATGCATTTTAAATTGAATTTACACAGCTCACTCAAGAGGTCCCAGGTATGACTATTTAATCTTATACCAAAGGACCAAAGTCAGTATAGTATAAACAAAATATCAGAAGACTGGAAAATAAGACTTGTGATTTACTTTTAGCTTTAATAATAAGACATGGTCTTCAACAGTGGGCACAGTCTCACTGCTAACATGGAGAATACATATAATGAAAATATTTAAGATGAAGGAAATAAGGCTAAAAATTCTGTTTAATGCTACAGACGTACATACGTATCCATTCTTGAGTAGATATAGAAATACGTGAGAACACACTGGTGAAAGAGAAATTGTTCCTGAACTCCAGAAAACCACACCCTAGTAAGAAGGAAAGCCATACACATGCATAAACAGATAGTAACTGCATTATATAGTGGCCTGAGCAGTAGTTAAATAAAGGTTGGTATCCAGACGTTGTGGCTATCACAGAATAATTAACTTGGTCTGCAAGAGTCAAAAAATGTGTTATGGAAAGTTTCCCATTGCAGCGATGTTTTGATGGATGAATAAGATAAATGGTAAGTTAAAGATGCCCAGTTTGATGAGACATTACATAATGTGGGCATACATAGAACACGGTACATAGATAGGTAGTTATGTTTATGGAGACCGAAATTTGAACAGCAGAGAGAGAAGGAATAAGTGTAGTAAAGAAGCCTTTGGATGCCATTTTTAGAAATGTACATGCATGCATAAGTGACTATCACTCAGCTTTACAAAATGGGGAATGACTTGGTCATTATACCTTTCACTTATTTATTTTAGTTCTGTTTACACTTAATGTATTTATTTTTAAAATAACTGATATATTTGTTTCTCAGTCATGCAAAAACCCTAGTATATATCCTGGATGAATATCCAGAGATAGTTTATGCACATTCAAACAAATACATAAATACAAGCTGATTTCTTTTATAAAGAGCTGTTTTAGTGATAGTGTGTCAGACATGTAAGACAATAAATTTATAAACATAAAGACCAATTAGGAAGCCACTGAACAGTACAAACATGAAATAATGTGATCTAACTAAAGAAATGTAAGTGGTAATGAAGAAGACAATCAAGAATTGTGGAAATGTGGAATTTTAAGGGATTACACAGTCTAGATGAATTGAGAAAAGTTTTACAATCAGTAAAAACCAAAGAAGAGATTCTTCTGTGAGTAGACTTTATATTTTTCTATAGGATAAATGAAATGCTAGTAATAACACTAGACACCTTAGTATACTGGTTCTAGCTAGATGTAGCTTCTCCTGGAGATACTGCTAAACGAATTCCAAACATTCATATTCCTAGCCTCAACGTATATAAAGAAGTGTTCTGCACCTCATATCCTTGGCAGGAACGTAAGTAAGTAAGTAAGTAAGTAAGTAAGTAAGTAAGTAAGGGACCTAGAGGCAGAATCTCCCTTCTTTTCAGGTGTTGTTAGTGTGAAAAGGGACAGTTAAGGTTTGCAAAACCTAGAAGTATTGTAGATATTTAAGAAATAGGTTTTGAGTAAATAAAAATGATACCTATTGTCATGATTTTTCATTATGCAATAAAGAACTTGGAGACTATGGATATAATCATGGAGCATAAGTTGATGACATTTAAACTTTTACCTTAACATTCATAGAAAATGTTNGTGAAAGAAGCTCTCAAAAATGTGGTTGGATCCAAAATATATTCTTAGAGAATATGCTGTTAAAAAGACTCAGAATTCAAAAGTGGAGGCTTGGGGAGGGGTTATGAGGTGAGCTGTGGCATTTGAATGGACAGAAGAGATGGTGCCACATAGTTATGAGTGACTTTTTTTTAGATTGTTTTATCTTTGTGTATCTTAAATTAAAAAAGATTACAATTGAATATATATCAAAATGGGCAGCCTGCTTCTTTGTTATTCTTCAATCTGTAATGTTTTAAATGTACATGGGTAGTGGCACTATTAAGACACACATCTTTATTCAGCTATAGAACCTTCACAAGTAAAATGAAGAATCATACAGTCACACTCTAGTGTGGTAATAATCGTGGAAACTACCATTTCTTTCAAAATTGAATTTATCTTATTTTATAATGAGGATAATACCATTTCAAACAGTGTGTGCACAGAATGGGAATTCCACATATGCATATGTATTTTACATTTTTTGTTTTATCTTGATTGTTTATGTTTTAAAAATATTTTTGTTGCTGTTGTTATTGCAGTGTCCAATGCTATGGAACTTTGGGTACTATGTCATCTCTCTCTCTCTCTCTCTGTCTCTCTCTCTCTCTCTC
>NW_007737999.1:41689-42538 GCF_000696425.1 Galeopterus variegatus
GAAATAAATGGCACTTGGGCAAAGTTAGTCTCACCTTCTAGGACTTAAAATGTAGTGATCTTGATAAATACAGTAGGATTGGTGGGAGAGGTACATTAATATCATTTGGGGATGTAGGAGGGATTGCTTACTAATTGTGTGCTATATTAACTTGGCCTTGCAATATGGCCATGTTTTTATGAGAAACAAAGAGAAAGAAACAAGTTTTATTCAGGATTAAAAATACAGGAGGTGATTATGTATTATTAAGTTAATGATTCAATAAATATTCTTGAGTTACTATTTTATGTCATATGCTGGAAAGGTATATTGTNTTCTAGACTTTTCTTTGCAGAATTTATGAAGTTAAATGAGTTAAATGTTTCACATTAGGATCTGATTACATATTACTACACAAATTGGTTAAGTTAATAATTATTGCACTTGTTTTTTCTAAAATTACACTTGATACACATGGTAGAATTAATATTGCAACATTTGAGAAAGTGACGTTTACTAGTTCTATTTCTGAAAGTTTTGTTTTTCCTGTCCTGATAATTAATACCTATGAGTATCATACAAGATATCTATTTTGTCTCATCTTACGTTCTACAGAGGGAAGAGTTACATGTGGTCTATGTGTTAATCACTTTGTATATTTTATTATCAAGACTGATTTTCAGGTTGCACCAAAGGGAAACATGTTTCTGCCAGAGAGAAATGTATCTTCTGAGACCATTTTCACCCTCTTGGGCTTTTCAGACTATCCGGAATTGCAGGTTCCCTTGTTCGTGGTATTTCTGGCAGTCTACAGTTTCAGTGTAGTCGGGAATCTCGGAATGATTATGATCATCAAAATTAACCCCAAAC
>NW_007737999.1:44273-47816 GCF_000696425.1 Galeopterus variegatus
CTCACCTTCTAGGACTTAAAATGTAGTGATCTCGATAAATATAGTAGGATTGGTGGGAGAGGTACATTAATATCATTTGGGGATGTAGGAGGGATTGCTTCCTAATTGTGTGTTATATTAACTTGGCCTTACAATATGGGCACGTTTTTATTAGAAACAAAGGGAAATAAACAAGATTTATTCAGGATTAAAAAAACAAAAAACAATGTTCAGGAGGTGATTATGTATTATTAAGTGAATGATTCTATAAATATTCTTGAGTTACTATTTTATGTCATATGCTGGAAAGGTATATTGTTAGGTACTTGAAGGAATTTACACTTGAATAAAATGTTGCTACTATTCTAAATAATAAGAGAGAGTTTCAATGTAGGGGATGAATGGATTTATAAGATGTTTAGAAATATTAGATTTCTTCATGAAATACTGAGAACAGAAATAGAGATGATATGTTCACATTCAACATTTCTTATTTTCTTCTTTGTAAATGTTCAAAGGGCAGGGTGAGCAAGGATATATGACAATTCTCTTCATCAGAACACTCTAGGCAATCTTTGTAAAATAATGGAGTTGTTATAAGTATTGAGACCTGATATCTCTGCTTTATCTTTAATGTCGTTGTAAATTAATTGCATTTCTAATTGTTATCTACATGAAGATCAAGACTATTGTGTATATTAGGAAGGTTTGGTATTTCCCTAATAAGTATCGTATTTATAAGAGGTGCTTACAGACATAGGTAACAAAGATGGAAATGTGATAATATGGTATTTATCTTTTCTTTCATCTCTCCTGTCATAAATTTTACTTGAGGTACTTATATTCTTATTGTGTTCTCTACACTTTGTGACTGGATGAAACTTCCAAATTAAGTGAGAAAATATCATGGGAAGAGATTCTGGCTGTTTGGGGACAGGAAAATGAAAACTGAGCAACATTTTATAAAAGTTCAAATAAATGATTGGCAATGGTTTTATGATTATAAATTTATGATAAATTATAATCACCTTTATTCCCCAATTAATTTTAGAGATTACTAACATCATATTATATATTCACAAATAAACTGTCTTCCACTCTACATTGCCACTTTCTTAATCTTTAACTTATCTAGAACAATGGTGGAAAAATGATACCAAATTATGTCAGTATTGATTGGAAGCAATAAGGAATAAGTGATTTTCGAAGAGGAAATCCTTATTTTTTCTCCCTTGCACAGCAAAAGATGATTACATTGTCATTAAGTACAAGAGAAAATATCTTAAATTTTATTCTGAGAAAATAGAGGTGCATACTGTTCATGTGCTCTGATTAAAGATTTATAATTATTGGGTGAAATAATCAAGACAATAATTTAAGGATTGAATGACACAGTTACTAACATTTTCAATAAATACTGGTGTAAAATTCTGTTTTCTTCATTTTCAAACTTCAGATTTCAAATGATGCCCACTCTCACCACTCCCATTTAACATAGTATTGGCAATACTAGCCAGAGCAATAAGGCAAGAGAAAGAAATAAAGGGCATCCTGACTAGAAAACACAAAGTTAACATCTGTCCCTGTTTGCAGATGACATGAACATAAATATAGAAAAACCTTAAGAATTTACCAAAAAATTTGGAGCCGATTAACAGTTTTGATAATGTTGTAGGATACAAAATGAGTAGCATTTTTATAGTCCAATAACAAACTTGCAGAAAAAGATATCAAGAAAGCAAGCCTGTGTACAATACTCAAACACAAAACAAAACCAAAACCCCTAGGAATCAATTGAACCAAGGAGGAGAAAGATCTCTGCAAAGACAACTGCAAAACACTTCTGAGAGAAGTTAAACAATACTCAAAATAGTGGCAAGACATTCAATGCTGTTGGATTGGAAGAATTAACATTGTGAAAATGTCTATACTATCCAAAGCTATCTACAGATTCATTGCAATCCCCATCAAAATACCAAAGACATTCTTCACAATAATAGAACAAAACAATCCAAAATACCAAAGACATTCTGCACAATAATAGAACAAAACAATCCTAAATTTCACATGGAACAGAAAAAGATATCAAATAGCCAATGCAGTCCTAAGTAAAAAAAGTAATAATAATAAAGCTGGAGGCATAGGACTAAGTGACTTCAAATTATCTTACAAAGCTATTTTAATCAAAACGGCATGGTACTGGCATAAACACAGACATTTGGACTAATGGAAAAGAATAGAAAACCCAGAAATCTAGCTACATACTTACAACCAACTGATCTTTGACAAAAGCAACAAGAACAAACAGGGAAAAGACCACTAGTTCAGTAAAGGTTGTTGGGAAAATTGGGTATATGTATATATATATACACAGAAGAATGAAACTGGACCTGCAGCTCTCATCATATACCCAAATCAACTCAAACAGATTAAAGCCTTTAGTATAGGACATGAAACCCTAAGACATGAACTATTTTGCAGTTCTTTTTATAGAGATCTTTCTCCTCCTTGGTTAAATTGATTCCTAGGGTTTTTGTTTTGTTTTGTTTTTGACTATTGTACACAGGCTTGCTTTCTTGATATCTTTTTCTGCAAGTTTGTTATTGAACTATAAAAACGCTACTCATTTTGTATCCTACAACATTATCAAAACTGTTAATCAGCTATGAGATTTTGGTAAATTCTTTAGGTTTTTCTATATTTATCTTCATGTCATGTTTTCTTTTCTGCAGAAAGAAAATATAGGGGGAACCATTTAGGAAGCAGGACTGGGAAAAGATTTTATGAGTGAGACCCCAAAAGCAGAAGAAAGAAAATTTAAAAAAAAAATAATAAACAAATGGGATTATATAAAAATAAAAATCTTCTGCAGAGCAAAAGAAAGAATCAACAGAGAGGAAAGACAACCTGTGGAATGGGAAAAAATATGTGCAAATTGTACATCTGACAAGAGATTAATATCCAGAATATATACAGAATTTGAACAGCATGACAGTGAAAGGAACAAGTAGTCCAATTAAAATATGGTTGAACACTGAGAAAACAAATAATCCAATTAAAAAATGGGCACAAGAGCTGAATACACATTTTTCAAAGGCAGACATAGAAATACCCACCAGGTATATGAAAAAATGCTCAACATCACTAATCATCAGGGAAATGTGATTCAAAACCACACTGAGATATGATCTCATTCCAGTTATACTGTCCCGAATTAAAAAAAAATAAGAATAACAAATGCTGGTGATGATGTGGAAAGCCACACTGAAATATTATCTCATCCCCGTTTTACTGGCCAGTATTCAAAAGACAGAATAACAAATGTTGGAAATGATGTGGAGAAAGGGGAAACCTCCTATGCTATTGGTGGGGCAGTAAAATAGTAAATTTATTATGGAATAAAGTATGAACGTTTCTGAAACAACGAAAAATAAAACTACTATGTGATTTAGCAATCCTACTTCTGGGCACATACCAAAAGGAAGGGAAATCATCATTTGGAGGGGATACCTGCACTCCCATGTTCATTGCAGCTCTATTTACAATAGCCAAGATATGGAACCA
>NW_007738000.1:0-414 GCF_000696425.1 Galeopterus variegatus
GGGAGCTTATGTGTGTCCAGAAATTTGTCCATTTCCTCCAGATTTTCAAACTTGTTGGCATCTAGTTGTTTATAGTAGTCTCGAATGATTCCCTGTATTTCAGATGGATCAGTTGTAATATCTCCTTTTTCATTTCTAATTTTTTTTATTTGAATCTTCTCTCTTTTTTTTTGTTAGCCATGCTAATGATTTGTCCATTTTATTTATCTTTTCAAAAAACCAACTTTTTGATTCATTGATCTTTTGTATTGTTTTTTGGGTTTCAATTTCGTTAAGTTCTGCTCTGATCTTGATGATTTCTTTCTGTCTACTAACTTTAGCTTTGGATTTTTCTTGTTTTTCTAGTTCTTTATGATGCAGTGTTAGTTTGTTCACTTGCCATCTTTCCATTTTTCTGAGGTAAGCATTTAATGC
>NW_007738000.1:3663-47813 GCF_000696425.1 Galeopterus variegatus
GTACTTTCTTGGTTCTTTGCATTTCTGGTATCTTTTTTTGGATGTTTACTCATTTTGGCAGTGAGTTTCACTGTGCACAAGTTTGACCCTCTGGCTGACTAAGGTATGGCTGTGTTTGTCAATTTGGTTTGCCTACTCTGTGACTGCTCAGATGGCCCTTAATGTTCTATATGCGTGTTTGCCTTGGGACTTGGGCCTTACCGAGAAGTTCCTTCTCTTGTCAGCTCTGGGAGTTCTCCTTGATCCTTGAGTTCTGGCCCTGGCAACTGGATCCTGTCCTGCCGGCCTGACAGGGTGTGTGAGATCTGTAATCCTCCGCCTCGCTATCCGGGCGTTTCCCCTCTCTGTGTGCACATGATGGGGCCTCCCAGAGGGTGCGTCTTTTTTTCCGAGACTCCTCCTCCTTTGCCAGACCCCTCCCCTCTCTGTGCACTCAGTACAGGGCTGGGGCGTGTCCTCTGCAATCCTCGTCTCTCAGCCCCGCCCAGCCCTGAAGGGGTCTCAGGCCTCCACCACGGACACTGTGGGCGTTCCTGCGGCCCTGGTCAAGGTCCTCTCTGGGCCTCCCACCTTCCCCCTGGTATTGCGGCCCCCTGTGTGGTTGAGTTATCTCCCACACCAGGGCTCGAGCCCCCCGGGGGAGGATTCCACAGCACACTGTTCCTCTTTGAATCCCCCAGGTGTGAGCCGGCTGGGCACCCTCAGGCCGTCAGCTCTCCAGCAGGATCAAGCGGGCTCAGGGGCACTCCGGTCACCCCTCTCCCAACCAGAAATCAGTCTGGGGTTTTTCTGAACTGAAGGCCACAGAGATGGTATCTGCCTCCCGGAAGCAGGGAGTTTACCTGGGGCCAAAGCCGGAGGTGTGGTGGAGTGACAGTCTGGTCGGGATCCTCCTCCCTGCCCTCCCAATACTGGCCGGGGCTCCCCACGCCACCAGCCCCACCAGAGATCCGTGGGTGGAGTGGGAATGGTGGCCAGTCCACAGGCCCCGGGGGGCCCCACGCTGAGGCACACAAGTGGCACGGCTCGGTGAGGAGCCACGCCAAGCAAAGATGGCTGGCTTGCCCGATCTGAGCCGGCCGGCTCCGCCCCCCCCGGAGAAAATGGAGGCAGCGCTGATGAAGGCACCTAGCCTGATGTGGTAAGCAGGGGCCGGGCGGGCCTTTGCCCCACAAGCAGGGCTGGGCTGGGGGTCACTCACAAAGCTCCCAGAGCTGGGCTGGTCCCGTGTCTTCTTCTCCGTCTCTGCATCGCCGCTGCCGTCTATCCTGGCCTTTGTTGCCTCAGGCTGCTCGGTCTCCCAGCTCGGTTGGGGCGCTCTCAGGAATCTTCTTTTGCATCAGCCCTAAAACCTCGAGACTGTAGTTGCTTTTTTTCATTGTAGATTAGTTGATCAGTGATTTATTTGTTTTTTGTTGCTCTTGGAAATGCGAATAGTGCTCTGGCAGCACAGCGCACACTTCTCAGGCTCGCTCTGTCCTCTGGCATGCCCACTTCAGACCCATCGCCATCTTGCTCCTCCTTAGCCCATTTTTAAATTGGGTTATTTGCTTTATTGCTGTTAGGTTGTTTGAGTTCCTTGTATATTCTGGATATTAATCCTTTTTCAGATGTATATTTTGTAAATATTTTCTCCCACTCTGTTGGTTGTCTTTTCGTTCTGTTTATTGTTTCTTTTGCTGTGGTTAACCTTTTTAATTTGACGTAATCTCATTTTTCTATTTTTCCTTTGGTTTCCTGTGCTTTGGGGGTCATATTCATGAAGTCTGTACCCATTCCTACTTCCTGGAGTGTTTCTCCTATTTTTTATTAAGGAGTTTTATTGTTTCAGGAGGTATATTTAGTTCTTTAATCCATTTTCAATTGATTTTGGTATATTGTATTAGTCTGTTTTGTGTTGCTATAACGGAAATACCTGAGACTGGGTAATTTATAAAAAATAGAGGTTTATTTGGCTTATGATTCTGGGACAACTGCATCTGGCACAGGCCTCAGGCTGCATCTACACATGGCAGAAAGCAGCAGGCAGCCAGTGGGTACAAGCAGATCACATGGGGAGAGGAAGCACAAAGAGAGAGAGGGGAGGTGCAAGGGTCTTTTAAACAATCAGCTCTTGCTGGAACTAATAGAGTGAAAACCCACTCATTACTCCCCCCCACCTAGGAGAGAATTAATCCATTCATAACAGATCTACCCCTATAACTCAATCAGTTTCCAACACTGCCACATTGGGGATCAGATTACCACGTGAGTTTTGGTGAGGACACCATATCCAAACTCTATCATACATGGTGAGAGGTATGGGTCTACTTTCATTCTCCTATATATGAATATCTGCTTTTCCCAGCACCACTTGCTGGACAGGCAGTCTCTTCCACAGTGTGTAAACTTGGTGCCTTTGTCAAAGATCAGAGGTAGGTGTATGGGTTGATTTCTGGGTTCTCTATTCTATTCCATTGATTCGTATGTCTGTTTTTTTTTTTGGCCAGTACCATGCTGTTTGGGTTATTATAGCTTTGTAGTATAGTTTAAAGTCAGGTAGTGTTATGCCTCTAGCTTTATTTTTTGCTCAGGATTGCTTTGGCTATGCGTGGTCTTTTGTTATTCCATATAAATGTCTGGATAGTTTTTTCCATTTTGAGAAAAATGTTATTGGAATTTTGATGGGGATTGCATTGAATCTCTGATCACTTTGGGTAATATGGACATTTTCACATTGTTAATTCTTCCATTCCAAGAGCATGGGATATCTTTCCATCTTCTGTTCTCTTTAATTTCTTTCAATAATGGTTTGTAGTACTCTTTGTAGAGATTTTTCATATCCTTGGTTAACTTTATTCCTAAGTATTTTATTTTTTTGGTGGCTATTGTAAATGGGCTAGCTTTCTTGATTTCTTTTTCTGCATGGTCACTGTTGGAGAATAGAAATGGTACTGATTTTTGTGTGTTGATTTTGTGTCCTGCAACTTTGCTGAAGTCATTTATGAACTCTAAGAGTTTTTTTGTAGAGGCTTTAGGCTGTTCGATATATAGGATCATGTCATCCGCAAACGCGGGCAGTTTGACTTCATCTTTTTCAATCTGGATGCCTTTTATTTCCTTCTCTTCTCTGATTGCTCTGGATAATACTTCCAACACTATGTTGAATAGTAGTTGTGAGAGTGTGCATCCTTGTCTAGTTCCTGTTCTTAAAGGAAAAGCTTTCAGCTCTTCCCCATTCAGGATGATATTGGCAGTGGGTTTATCATATATGGCTTTAATTATGTTGAGATACTTGCCATCTATACATAACTTGTAGAAAGTCTTTATCATGAATGAATGTTGAATTTTGTCAAGTGCATTTTCAGCATCTATAAAGATCATATGGTTTTTGTGTTTGATTTAATTGATGCAGTGTATCACATTTGCTGATTTGCTTATGTTGAACCAAGCTTTCATCCCTGAGATGAATCCCACTTGATCATGGTGTATAATTTTTTGTATGTGTTGCTGTATTCTGTTAGCTAATATTTTATTGAGGATTTTCGCATCTATATTCATCAAGGATTTTGGCCTGTAGTTTTCTTTTTTTTGTTCTATCTTTGTCTGGTTTTGGTGTCAGGGTGATGTTTGCCTCATCAAATGAGTTTGGGAGAATGGCCTCTGTTTCATTCTTTTGGAATAGTTTGTAATTAATTGATATCAATTCCTCTTTGAATGTTTGGTAGAATTCTGCAATGAACCCATCCAGTCCTGGGCTTTTCTTTGCTGAGAGACTCCTGAAAACAGCTTCAATCTCTTTTTAATGTTATTCTTCTGTTCAGATTTTCTATATCTCCTCGGATCAGTTTTGGTAGTTTGTATGTATCCAGAAATGTATCCATTTCCTCCACATTTTCAAATTTGTTCACATATGGTTGTTTATAGTATTCTCTAATGATTCCTTGTATTTCCGAGGTATCAGTTGTAATATCTCCTTTTTCATTTCTAATTTTTGTTATTTGTGTCTTCTCTCTTTTTTTAGTTTGCCTCACTAATTTTTTGTCAATTTTATTTTTTCAGAAAACCAACTTTTTGTCTCATTTATCTTTTGTTAACTTTAGTTTTCTATTTCATTTAGTTCTACTCTCATCTAAATTATTTATTTCCATCTACTACGATTGGATTTGGATTGTTCTTGTTTCTCTTTGTCTTTAAGGTGAACTGTTAGGTTGTTTGTCATCTTTCCATTCTTCTGAAGTAAGCATTTAATGTGATAAATTTCCCCCTTAGTATTGCTTTTGCAGTATCCCACACGTTTTGGTTGTGTGGGAAATATACCATTTGTCCTTCTTTTTGGAATGATAGCCTTGCTGGGTAAAGTATTCTTGGCTGGCAATTTTTGTTTTTTGGTATTTTGAATATATCATCTCATTCTCTTCTGGATTTTAGGATTTCTGAAGAAAACTCTGATGTTAGTCCAATAGGGCCTCCCTTATAGGTGACTTGACACTTCTCTCTTGCAGCTTTTAAGACTCTCTCTTTGTCTTTGTGTTTTGTCAATTTAACTATAACATGTCTTGGAGAGGACCTTTTGGGGTTGAATATGTTTGGGGATCTTTGAGCCTCCTGAGACTGAAGATCTGTATTTTTCCCTACACCTGGGAATTTTACTGCTATTATTTCATTGAATATGTTTTCAGTGCCATTTCCTTTTTCCTCCCCTTCTGAAATAGCCATGATTCAGATATTTGAGTGCTTAAGGTTGTCTGTTATCTCTCATATTTTCTTCAAGTTTTTAAATTCTTTTTCCTTTTTTTTTGTCCTCCTGTGTTATTTATTTATTTAGTCTTTTTCGTGACCAGTAAGGGGATCACAACCCTTGGTGTGGTGTCGCCCGCACCGCGCTCAACCAGTGAGCGCACTGGCCATTCCTATATAGGATCCGAACCCACGGCGGGAGTGTCACTGCACTCCCAGTGCCGCACTCTCCCGAGTGCGCCACAGGGTCGGCCCCTCCTGTGTTATTTTGAACAGACTATCTTTTAGGTCAGAAATTCTCTCTTCTGCTTGTTCAAGCCTGCTGGTTAGAGTCTCTGTTGTGTTTTTTTTGTTGAATGAATCCTTCAGCTCCACAAGCTCTGCTACATTGTTTTTCAGGGCATTGATTTCTTTGTACATTTCTTTCAGGTCCTGTATACTTTTTCTCATTTCATTGTGTTGTCTAACTTAGTTTTCTTGTATCTCATTTAGTTTCCTTAGAATTGTTGCTCGAAATCCCTGTCAATCATTTCAAGGACTTCCTATTCTATAGGATCTAGAACTTGAGAGTTATTATTTTCCTTTGGTGATATTTTACTTTCTTGTTTTTTCATATTTCTCATATCTTCCCTTTGGTGTTTAGTCATTGTGGCAGGGGGTTTCATGGTACACTCGTTCTACCCTGGTGTCTGGCCTGGGTCCCACAGGGACTGCCAATTTGGCTCAGCTGCCTTGGGGCCTGTGGATCAGCAGCTCAGGCCTTTCTGGGTGGGAGGGACTCGCCTAGGCTGAGGGTCCTGTGGTGCAATGTCTGCCTGTTCTGGCACATCTGGCTTAGGGCCTGTGGTCCTGGTGGCTCTCAGGCATCTCTTGGATGTATTTTTAATTGCAGTCAATATATTCTTCAATTCCAAGATTTGTTTGAGTTTTTCAATGATACTATCTCTTTGTTAAATTTCTCATTCAGGTTATGAATAGTTTTTCTGATTTCACAGAATTGTCTGTCAGCATTCTCATATATATCAGGGAGTTCGATAGGATTATTAATTTGAGTTCCTTTTCTGCCAAGTCAGCAATTGTTGATTCTTTGGGATCAGTTATTGGAGCATTACCGCGTTTCTTTGGTGGTGCCATGTTGCCTTGTTTGTTCATGTTTCCTGTTTTCCTGTGTTGGTATCTGTGCATATGGTGGAATGGTCACCTCTTTGAATATTGTGGAGGGCATGCATTGGGAAGTATTTTCACCTGCAAATGTGTTTTTGGGCTTCAACTGGGTAGAGTGCAAGGCCCCTAGGCAAGGCTGCAAAGATGTGCCCCTGCCAGCTGCCTCTCAGGCAGTGGGCAAGACCACCAGGAGGGGCTGTGGAGAAATGGCCGAGTCAGCTGCTTCTCAGGCAATGAGCAAGGCCATGAAGCAGGCCTGGTGATAGGGGTCCCAGCCATGTGCTTCTTGGGCAGTGGGCAAGGCCATGGAGCAGTCATGTCAACCGGTGGCCCAGCCAGCCACTTCTCAGGCTGTGGTTGAGGCTCCTACATGGGGCTGCACAGGGGGCTCTGGTAGCTGTTTCTCGGGAAGGGGGCAAGGTCACTAGGTGGGACTATTGAGAGCAAGACCTCCTGCTGCTTCTCTGGGAGGGAAAAAATGTGCTTTACTTTCCCTGGTTCAGGGGTGTGTTCATTAGGGTAGGAACCCATGAACTGTTTTGGGGGGGGGTTGAAGCTTGATCACACAATACTCGGCCCACTGGGAGGGGTCTCCCTGTCTGATCTCTGGCCAGGGACATGAGAGGGTATCAATTCATCAGGGCTGGCATCACAGCCACCCCAGGGTTCAGGCCTCAAATCTCTGGGATCATGGCATTGTAGCCTCTCCTGTGAGTGTACTGGGATGAGAGTGGAGCCTTAAGCCTAAGGAAGTACCATGGCTTCTGGCCCTAGGGCAGGGCATGGTCCTGCAGGGCTTTGGTTTCAAGATGGCAGTGTACTGCATCAGCTTGGGTCATGAGGTTGGCGGGGGGAGTGCACTGTATGTGTTCCTGTTCTAGAGTGATGCAGTGTCTGTATTCTAGGCAGCTTTCTCCTTGGCTCTGGGCTTGCAGAGACTGTGGAATCCTCCTCCTGCAGTAGGAATTGCTAGCCTCTGTGGTGAGGATGGGAGTTTGTGTGGGCTCTCTGCCCACCTTTTCCCTGTGCAAGGGAATGTCTTTCCTGCATCAATCCTGGTGGTGGAGATGTGGTGGCTGAGGTCATGTGTCTCTCTCTTCTCTCTGTGTTGCCACCCTGGGCTTTTGTGCTCCACAGATATGTGACCTGTCTCCTGCTGCACTCCTGCACTCTCCCACAAACATTCCTGTTGACATTTAGCTGTCTATTCATTTTTCTGACCTTTATATGTGAGAGGAACGTGTCCTGGGCACCTCTAGTCTGCCATCTTGTTCTGCCTTCCCCATTAGTTGCTTTTAACGGTTTATATTTTGTGTTATTTTTCCACTTAATCCTGTAATGACAGACACTTAAATTCTTTCAGATCACCATTACAACAAAAAAATTGTCCTAAATATCCTCATCTTGTCATTTTATAAACTTGTGTCAGAATTTTTTCCTGGTGTAAATATCTAGGCATGAGATCAGTGGGTATTCACATTCTTAATCTCTCTAAATACTTTCAGATTTCTTTTTAGAATGGCTGTATTAGTTTATATAAATACTCTATTATGGAAGGGTTAGGCTGAGTAAAACAATCAAGGAAGATTGTCCTGGAGAGACAATATAGAGAATGGTATATTGAAGGGAAGAAAGAAATAGCCTGATCCTAGCAAGAAAGAGAATTAGACTTTAAAAAATTGGAAGAATGGGAGGCACTGAGTATTGTAAAAAGCAGATAACTTTAGCTTTCTCTAACATAGTCTCTTGGGGGTAATGAGACCTCAGAAGGAGGTGGATTGAGATGTCTGGGCGCTGATCTATAATGACTATGGAATTGAGAGCCATAGTTAAGGTCCCTGTGGTTAATCATGACATGAAGATTATGAAACCCACTAGCTGAGCCATTCACTTTTGAATGGCCTGTATGGTTTGGCAAATGACCATCTCAGTGATTCATAGCTGGGCTATTCATCAGAAGTCCTATCCCCAATCATCTGGAACTACCTAAATCCTGAGGTCCTGGTACAGACCAGAGCAGATATGAGAGCCATGAAAATGTCTGATACTAGACTTTTTAAATCAACTTTGGTAAGCAGTTTAGAGTTTGTTTTAATTTGGTTTAGAAAAAAAAATATGAGAAATATACAGAACCATTTTTACCTATTATACATGCAATTGTCTCGAAAGTTTCTGTCTTATTATAGCATCAGGTAGACACCAACCCCTAGATTTGCATGTGAAATACAGGGTCTAAGTAACTTGATACATTTATAGCTAAGCAAGATTTCTACTTGGTACTTAAGTTTAAGGAAAAAGTAGCACAATAGGTAATGTAGGGAGTGTAAAAACTATGTTTAATTTTTATTTTCTTCCATCTACTTGTTTGTATTTTTCAACAGAAGATAGATTTATTTGACTCCAAGTATTAATACTGAGTCCCAGTTCTCCTGATTCTCCAAGATTCTGTCCAGAAAAGCAATTCCTGAATTTGATTATGCTATAAATTTTCTCTCTCTCTTTTTTTTTGAGATTAAGCATACTAAGTACTTTTCTGTTGTTAACATAGAATATAAAATAAAGTTTTATGAAAGTAAATAAAGTAAGAATAATCAGATAATTGTTTTCTTTTTTGGGCATTTCTTCTCAGTATCTCATTCTGCTCCACAGAACTAGAACTGAAGCTCATAAATAATTAAAAGTGTGTGTTAATTTTGCCTCCTTCTGATATATTTTCAAGTGGAAGCCATTTTCTTGCTCCTGGCATTCATTCATTTATTCATTCAACAAATATTAACTGATACCCCACAGTGTGTTGGGAAATGTGCTAGATGATGCAAATCCAAAGGTGAGCCAAAATACGTTTCTTAACTTCTTGGTGTTTACAGCCTAGCTTGAGGTGCCTTTGTATCTTCCAAGTGGGGATGTTAAGTCAGTGATTGAATTTGCAGGTCCATAGCTCAGAGGAGCAGTCTGGATTGGAGAAATAAATTTGAGAGTCAGTGGCACATAGATAGTAATTGAAGTCATATGTGAAGGTTAGACTTCCTAGGAAAAGAATATAGATAAAAATATAAGACGTAAGATAGTGCTTCGAGGAACTCCAACACTGAGTGGCAGGCTAGAGAAAGATGGTCTTGAAATAAGATTTAGGGGCTGGCCCGGTGGCGCACTGGAGAGTGCGCCGCTTGGGAGCGTAGCGGAGCTCCCGCCGAGGGTTCGGATCCCATGTGGAGACTGGTTCCCGCTCACTGGCTGAGCATGGTGCGGGCGCAACACCGAGGGTTGCGATCCCGTTGCCATTCCCTGGTACGGGCGTGACACCAAGGGTTGCGATCCCGTTACTGGTCAGTAAAAAAGACAAAAAAGGAAAAAAGAAAAAGAAATAAGATTTAGAGTGGCCAGAAAAGATAGAATAACACAAAAATGTGTGTTTCCAGGAAAAACATGAATGTGGAATCACTGGGCCATTTGGCATAGACAGAATTTTTTTTATTGAAGTGTAACTGACATAAGTAAAGTGCTAAAATGAACTAGTATTAAGTATAGAACCCAATGAATTTTTATATATGTATATACTATGTAACACCCTCCTAGATCAGCATAGAGAGCATTTGTATCAACACAGAAAATTCTGTTGGGCCACTTTTCAGTGAAACACACACCTCTAGAGGTAACCATTATTATGGACGTTTATCTCTGAGATTAATTTTGCCTATTTTAAAACTCAATTTAAATGAGATCAGTCTTTATTACATCTAGGATTGCCGGATTTAGCAAATAAAACTACAGAATTTCCAAATAAATCTTAATTTCAGACGATTTTATTTTTAGTATAGGTATGTCCATGCAACATACTTATATTAAAAATTATTTGTTGTTTATCTGAAATTAAAATTCAACTGGACATTTTATATTGTATCTAGCAATCCTATTTACTTCTATATTCTCCAGTTTTTCCTGTTCTTCAACGTTATATAAATGGAATGATATAGTAAGTATTCTTTTGTGCCTGGCTTCATTTACCTAACAACATTTAAAATGATTTGTTCATGTTGTTGTATATCAGTAAATTTTTAAATTTTTATTGCTAATTAAAGTTACATTACATGAATATACCACAATTTATTTACCCATTCTCCAATTTATGAATATCTGAGTAGCTTCCAGTATTTAGGTATTATCAATAAAGATGCCAGTATGATGGAGTAAGAACCTTGGTAAATGCTTCCACAAAAGTGACAAACATACTTACAAAATGATAAAAAGGCAACCATTTAGGAAACTTCCAATATTTTTCTAATACAAGCAATACTACGATAAATAATCTGTATATACATTATAATTTATTTTATAAAAAACATTATTTTTATTTTGGCAGATAATTTTTGTCAGGAGCATTTGTTTTCTGCCTGGAAACTAAAAGTCTAAAATAATAGAGGCTTTTTTTCTTTCCTGTCATTTGTTGATCATTAATTTTGCTAATAAATTATTGATCTTTCTAAATATTATCTCACAGGTGTCAATTTAAAATGCTTCAGGATAGAAGCATTCTAATATGGATCGCTTTTGTACAATTGTATAAATTTACCCAAAATCAAGAAACTGTATACTGACATGCTAATCTTTTTTGAAAACATCCTCATGGACACACTTAAAAGATAGCTTTATGAGGTTTCTTGGTACTCCTTAATCTAATCAAGTTGACTCCTAGAATTAACCTTCACAAAAGCCTAAGGCTGTGATTTTAGTTGAGATAAACAAGACCCAGGACGAAACTTTTAATTGAAGACCCAGAGAGGTAGACAACCACAGAGAAATTCTAAAAACTCTAATAAAATCCTGGGGATTTAGAAGCTTGCATACATGCACAGGGCTGAGTGCATGCCCATGAAAGTCTTGGGAAGGGAGAAGGCTTCAGCAACTCACCTTGACTGAATTTGAGGCCCTGCACAAATAAGAAAGGAAAGCTAAGGCTAACATGTAAACTGCCTAAAATTTGAAGGCATACCTTTACATATAGATCCCTTTAATAAAGGGTGGAAGATACATCATTCCAAGGAATTTAAGGGAAATGTCTGACCCATTATTGGTTAACCACTAAATTATACTGAGATAGGGGTGATCCTCATGAAACCATGCTTAAATTTAACCAGCGACTAGAAAACAACTAACAAAGAACCCAATAGCTATGCACTGCAAGGAATGCAACATCTACAGAATTAGCTCAGGAAAATCACTAAATAAATAAGTAGCAACAGGTAAACAACATTAAGAGTAAAAATAAAACAGCCACAAGAAACCCTGTAGTAGAATGGATCTGGTCTCATAGTTGTCAAAATGTCCAGTTTTAATAACACAAAAATTGAGACATGCCACCTATGCAGGGAAACATCCAGCCTGCAGAAAAAAATGTCCCTGAAGGGATCCAGATATTGGACATAATAGACAAATATTTTAAATCAACTATATAGATTTGTTCAAAGAACTAAAAAATAATGTTTATTTTATTTTTATTTATTTATTTTTTTCCTCTCTCCATGTTTCTATTTGACATTGTACTAGAGGTTCTTTTTTTTTTAACACTTTATTTTATTTTTTTTTTCATTAAATTTTTATTTTGTCAATATACAATGTATATGGTTATTATGGCCCATCACCGACATCTCCCTCCTCCCTTTCTCCCCTCCCCCCCAAGAATGTCCTTTCCATTTGCTTGTTGTAACAACTTCAAAAAGGTATAGTTGTTGTATCTTCTTCCCCCCCCCCGGTTTTTTTTGTGTGTGTATGTGGGTGAATTAATTTGTTTATTTTTTAGCTCCCACCAATGAGTGAGAACATGTGGTATTTCTTTTTCTCTGCCTGACTCGTTTCACTCAATATTATAAAAAATAATGTTTAAATAATTAAAGGAAAAAATGACAAGTATGTCTTTCCAAACATAAAATATTGATAAAGATATAGATATTACTTTAAAAGAACCAAAAAGAAATTCTGGAATTGGAAATCTTAACTAAAATTAAAAATTCCCTAGGGGGGCTCAACAACAGATTTGAGCTGGCAGAAGAAAGAATCAGTGAACTTCAAAACAGGTCAATTGAGATTATCCAGCCTGGGGAACAGAAAAAGGGCTATTAAAAAAAATTAACA
Organism: Galeopterus variegatus; assembly: GCF_000696425.1. Taxonomy (NCBI): domain Eukaryota; kingdom Metazoa; phylum Chordata; class Mammalia; order Dermoptera; family Cynocephalidae; genus Galeopterus; species Galeopterus variegatus. Next base: position 15,676 of record NW_007738000.1, read on the forward strand.
AAGCTTCAGAGTCCCATGGGATGCCATAAAACATACCAAAATGCTGGTCATAAGAATCTCAAAGTGGAGAAGAAAGAGAAAAGAGCAGAAAAATATTTGAAAAAATAATGGCTGAAAGCTTCCTCAGTTTGATGAAAAACATTAATCCATAAACCTGAGAAGTTCAACAAACTTTTAAATAGAACAAACAAAAAAATACAAAAGATACACAATTATATAAGAGTAAAACTGCAAAAGCCAAAAATGAAGAGGAGAATCTTGAGAGCAGCAAGTGAAAAAACACTTATCATGTAAAAGTGATTACCAATAACTTTAACAGTTTGCTTCTCATGAGAATCCATGGAGGCCAGAAGGCAGTGGGATGACATATTCAAGAACTAAAAGGAAAAGACTTTCAACCAAGAATTTTATGTCCAGAAAAATTATTTTTTAAAAATGAAAATATTCAGACATTCCCAGATAAACAAAAACTGAGGGACTTCATCACTAACAGACCTTCCCTACAAAAATAAAAAAGGGAGACATTCAGACTAAAATGAAAGGACACTAGAGATTATCTTGAATCCTCAGGAATAAATAAAGAATACCAATAAAGATAATGACATAGGCAAATGTAAAAGACAGTATGAATGCATTTTTTAACACTCTTCTTATTCTATCTGTTTTAAAACACAACTGCATAAAACAATAATTATAAAACTGTTTGAAAGAATAATGTATAAGATATTATCTGTATGACAGTAATACCATAAAAGAGGAGGGAGAAAATGAAGCTATATTGGAGCAAAGCTTGCAAATTATATTAGAATTACAATAATATTAAACTAAACTAAATTCTTAAAATTAACATGCATATTGTAATCTGAGATTATCCGCTAAAAAAATGAGTAACACATACTAATTCTACTTACATATCTATATATACTATTTACAATAAATTACCATGGTATCTAAAGACAAAAGTATGTTTAAAATAAAAGGACAAAAAGAAAAAAACATGTAACATGCAAGCACTAATCAAAAGTGAGCTTATCTAAGTACTATAATCAAACAAAATACATTCTAAGGCAAATAATGTTACTGGGACAAAAAAGAACATTTAAAAAATAATAATAATATAAATATAATATAATATAACAACATTTTAAATAATAATAGTAATTTTTAAATAATAATAAATGGGTCAATTTAGCATGAAGATATAGCAATTAAAAGTGTTTGTGCCTCTAACAACAGAGACCCAAGATATATAAAATAAAGCCTGACAATTTAACAATAATGGGTAGAGACCTTAATATTTCACTCTCAATAATTGAGAGCACAAGTAGACCAACAATTAGTAAAAATATAGAAGTTTTGAATGACAGTATGAAATCAACTTGACCTATAAGATATCTGTATAACATTCCACCCAATAAGAGTAGAATACATATTGTTTTCAAGCGCAAAATAAAATATTTTTTATGATAGAACACACACTCAGCCACAAAATGTCTTAATAAATTGAAAATTATTGAAATCAACACGTTTTCAAGTAACCCATGTGTCAAACATGAAAGTACAAAAGCAGCTAGAAAATATTTTTAATTAAATAAAAATAAAAACACAACATATGGAGGCATGGAGCTGGAAGAAGCCAAACCCAGCCACAACTAAACGCACTGCCATCACTGCTCCAGGGCCCAGCCAGAGTCCTGAGGTATGGAGCCAGGAGAAGCCAAATCCAGCTGCAACTAAGCACACTGCCATGCCATCCCTAGGCCCAACTGGGGTCCTGAGGTACGGAGCCAGGAGAAGTGGAACCCAGCCACAACTAGGCACGCTGCTGCCACTACCCTAGGGCCCATCCAGGGTTCTGAGACATGGAGCCAGGGGAACCTGAACCCAGCTACAACTAGGCACACTGCCACCCCTGTCCCGGGTCCCAGCTGGGGTTATGAGGCATGAGGTGGGGGAAGCTGAACCCAACTGCAACTAAGCATGCTGCCACCACCAACATGGGTCCCAGCCAGGGTCCTCAGGCATGAAGCCAGGGGATGCTGAACCCAGCTGCAACTAGGAAAGCTGCTGACACCACCCTGGGGCCCTGCCAGGGTTCTGAGGTATGGAGCCAGGGGAAGCCAAATGTAGCCACACCCAGGTAAAGAGCTTACCAAAAACACCATTTCCTCGTGGGTAGTTCACCATAGCCACGACAATTGCCATGGCTGCAGCAAAAGTGGCTAGTCTCTACAGCAGCAGTCACAGCCACCATGCAGATGGCACACCAGATTCTCAACTGCATTGACACAAGGAGAGGCACCAATGAAGACCAAAAAAAAAGAAGAGGTCCTCTCTCTCCACAAAGCACACATGCACTGCAGAGTAATAGAAGAAGCATCTGCATTATGATAATAGGGGAGGACTTGATCACACCGGTCTCAGTATTGGACAGATCATCTAGGCAACAAATCAACAGAGGAACAGTTAATCTATCAGATGGAGAGAACAAATCTATGGTTATTAGAGGAGGAGGGGCAAAGGGGAGAGATTATATAAGGGGCTTAAAGATAAGTATGATTTGTAATAATGAATACAATAATAAAAAATAAAAATAAATAAATAAATGACATATCAATATGTGTGGTATGGAACTAAGGCAGTGATTTCAGGAAAATGTAAAGTTTTAAATGGATGTATCAGAAAAAAATAAGTGATATAAAATCAATTATCTGAGTTTCACTTTAATGATCTTAAAAACGAACAAACTAAATGCAAGGCAGATAAAAGAAAGAAAGTAATAAATATTAGAGTGTAAGTCAATGGAATAAACAATAGAAACAATAGAGAAAATCAATGAAACTCAAAGTTGGTTCTTTAATAAGATTCATAGCATTGGCAAGCCTTTATCTGAAGTAACCAAAGAAAAAGAAAAAGAAGATAAATTTCACCAAAATGAGAAACAAAAGAGAGAACATTGACACTGACCTTTCAGAAATAGAAAGTATTATATGGTAGTACTATGAATAACTATGCCAACAAAGTTGACAACATATATACAATGAACAAATTACTAGAAGAATGCAAGTTACTATCATTGCCTCTAGAAGAAACATGAAATCTAAACAGGCCTACTACAAATAAATCAAACTGAATCAGTAAGTTAAAATGTTCTTCCGCGTGATGATAACACCAAGGCCATGGGTTCGGATCCCTACATACAGATGGCGTGGTGCTAACAACACCAAGTCAAGGGTTAAGATACCCTTACTGATCATCTTTAAAAAAAAAGAAAAGTTCTTCCATGCACAAAAGACCAAAATGGCCTCACTGATTAATTCAATCAAACATTTAAGGAATAATACAAATTCTCCACACACTCTTACAGAAAGCATAGGTAAACTACTTTTCAATACATTCTATAAAGGCCAGTATCACCCTTATACTAAAGACAGACAATGACATTACAAGAAAAGTACATTACAGACCAATATTCCTGATGAATACACAAATCATTCAATAATATATTAGCAAACAGAATCCAACAATATATCAAATAATTATACACCATAGCCAAATGAAATGTATTCCAGAGATGCAAGGAAGGTTTAATATCCGCAAATCAATGTAATAATCCATGTGAAGAGAAGAAAAGAAAAACACCTAAGAATCATCTCAATTGATGTAAAAAATAATTAGACAAAATCCAGGAGCCAATCATGATAAAAATTCTCAACAAACTAGGAATAGAATAGAATTTCCTTAATTAGATCATAAATAAAAGTACACCTACAAAAATTGCTACAAAAACATAAATTTTTTGTAGTGTTTTCCACCTAATATTTTATTTTTAAATTTAATTTAATTTTGTCAATATACAATGTGGTTGATTATTGTGGCCCATTACCGAAACCTCCCTCCCACAAACATAAATCTTAATGTTGATAGCCTGATGCCTTAACCATAAGGTGGGGAAAATGAGATGTATGCTGTTGTTATTTCCTTTAAAATTGGCACTGGAGACACTAGCCTGCACAATCTCACAAGAAAACAGAAGGAAGTATAACTTTTTATTTACAGAAAATATAATTCTGTACATAGAAAATCCTAAGGAATCTGTGAAATAACTACTACCATCAATCAACAAGTGGGGCAAATTAGAAGGATACAATATTGGTATACAAAAATTAGTTGATCTCTATACATGAACAACAAGCATTTCCAAAATAAAATTAATACAATATCTTTGGAGTGACATCAGCAAAATGGTAGACCAAGAAGCTCCAAGGTCTTATCACCCCACAGAAACACCCCCCCAAAACCATAATCCATCTTAACCAACTTTGTGTAAGCTCTAAAAAACAAAGGTTTACAAGAACCAAGAAAACACTTAATGAAAAAAAAATCTTTAAAATGGCAGGAATATTTTGTTGTATTTTTATTTGCACTTGCCCACTGCCTCTTTGACATGGCAATGCTCTTGGTCTTTAGTGGCAGCAAGAGAGTTCCAATTCCCCTCCATGAATTAGAGGGAGTGGAGCAGACTTTATTCACAAATTATTGTGTACATCTCCATTAATCTGGCTGAAGGAAACCTGAAAGACTACTCATCTCCATTTTGTAAAACTCAGAAAACAGGTGTGAAAAAAAATGGGCACTGCTCTTAAAAGCTGCAAGGGTATTACAACCCACAGATGCCTGGGGCAAGAGATTTGGGGTGGAGCTATAAAATAGACCATCTGAGGCTCAGAGGAGAAGGTGGAGTGAGACTCTTTGGGAAACTGGACATTCCAAAAAAGAGTTTGAATGTTGTCACCCCAAAACATGTGGAAATCTGATCCCCAATGTAATAGTGTTGGGAGCTGTTTGAGTCATGGGAGCAGATCCTTCATGAATGGATTAATGCTCTCTCCGGGGAAGTGGGGGTAGTGAGTGAGTTCTCTCTTTATTAGTTGTCACAAGAGCTGGTTGTTTAAAAAGACCCTAGCAACTCCCCTCTTTCTCTCTTGCTTCCTCTCACCATGTGATTGGCTTATACCTGCTGGCTGCCTGCCACTTTCCACCATGAGTAGAAGCAGCCTGAGGCCTGTATCAGATGCAACTGTTCTAGAATCATAAGCCAAATAAGCTTCTGCTCTTTATAAATTACCCAGTCTCAGGCATTTTGTTATAGCGACACAAAAACAGACTAATAAGGGGGAATTTAGACAGTTGTGCCCAGGCAAGACATATGCTCAAGAAAACACCTAGAATGACCTTAAGCTTTCACCTCAGGCTGATCCCTAGGCTTAGAGCAGCCTATCTAATTGATGAAGAACTGTCCCAGCACTAAGCCATCTGCAAAGACAAGAAGAGGTGGCTACTTTATTTGTTATTGTTGTTGTTTAGTAGTCTTTTGTTTATTTGTTTCAACTCTGCATTCAAGGAAACCTCTGTCCAAACATTAGTGGATCATGAGCTAAAGGAAAAGAAAATTCAGAGAGCACACAAGACATGAAAGAGTCTTTGAAAAAAAGTTTTGGTAAAGTCTACTATAATCTTCAACATTTAAAAAAATACAGCAACCTCAGGGAAAGGGGGAGAATCTAATTTGCACAGTTACCACATTATAATGATCACAAATGCAAATTTTAACAACAACAACAAATATCACAGGCACATAAAGAAACAGGGAAGCATGGCTCATTCAAATGAACAGAATAAATTGACAGAAATTATCCCAGTGAAAGCTTAAACATCTGACAGACTACACAAGGACTTTATAATAGATACTTTAAATATACTACAAGAGCTAAGGGAAAACCACAGAAAAAAATGAAAGAGAATTCAGGAAAAATGACATGAAAAAAACCAGAATATCAACAAAGAAAACATCTATAGCATATACACAAAAGGAAATGAGAAAGAAGTCAAAACTTGCCACTATAAAAAAATAAAATAACACAAAGGAAATTAGTAATGGAGAAAATGAGAAACAAAAAAGCTATAAGCCATAGAGAAATAACAAAATGATGAAAGTCCTTCTTTATCAGTCCTTAAATATAAATGAATTTTACTCCCCAATAAAAAGGCAAAGATTGACAGAACGAATTTAAAAACATAATTCAACTATATGCTCTCTATAAGAGGCAAACATTAGATCTCATGACACAAATAGGTTGAAAGTCAAAGGATAGAAAAAGTTATTCCACATAATGGTAACCACATAAGAACACGTGTGGCTATATTAACATTAGACAAAATTGAGTTTAAGTCAAATGCTATTACAAAAGAGAAAGAAGGACATTATGTATTGATTAAAGGGACAATTTGCAAGAAAGTTATAAGAATTATAAGCATATATGCACCAAATATCAGAAATTCAAAATATGAAGCAAACATTGATATAATTAGGAGAAACAGGCAGTTCTACAGTAATAGTTGGAAACTTTGATGCATCACTTTCAATCATGAATAGAACAACTCAAAAAAAAGATGATTGAAAAACAGAGGACTTAACACCACAACCCCCATAAACCAATTAGACCTAAGAGACATATAGAGAACAATCCACCCAAGAACAGCAGAATATACATTTTTCTCAAGTGCTCATAAAACATTCTACTGAACAGACCAGATATTACGCCAAAAGAAGTCTTAATACATTTAAGATGACTGAAATTATACAAAGTATCTTTTCCTATCACAATGAAAAGAGGCTAGAAATCAAAAGAATAAAAAATCAAAAGAAAAAAATTCACTAATACAAAAGAAGTAAATTACATACTCTTAAACAATGAATAAGTCAAAGAATAAATCACAAAGAAAATTAGAAAATTCTTTGAGACAAATAAAAACAAAAACACAACATATTAAATCTTATGAGATGCTATTGTTAAGAAGCATTGTTAAGAGAAAAATTTATAACTGTAAAAACAAACATTACAAAAGACAAAAGATCTCAAATCAATAACCTAACTTTACACTGTATGGACCTATAAAAAGAACATAAAAGTATCCCAAAACTATTAGAAGAAATGAAGTAATAAAGATTAGAAGAGATACATATAATAGAGACTAGAATATCAATAGAGAAAATCAATAAAACCAAAAGTGGTTCCTCAAAAAGATCAACAAAACTGAGAAACCTTTAGTTACATTGAATAGCACCAAGAAAGAGAATACTCTAATTATTAAAATCAGAAATAAAAGTGGTTACATTAATAACAATCTTACAAAAAGTAAAAAGAATTATAAGAAAATACTATAAATATTTGCATACCAACAAATTAAATAACCTGGATGAAGTGAGCAAATTTTTAGATACACACTACCTATGAAAACTGAATCATGTATAAACACAAAATATGAAAAGACCTATTACTCATGAGGAGATTGAGTCAGTAATCAGAAATCTTCCAACATAGAAAAAGCCTGTCCCAGGTGGCTACACTGGCAAATTATGAAAAAATTTAAAGAATTAACAGCAATCCTGTTAAAAATTCTACCAAAGAAATGAAGTTGAGAAAACATTTCTTAACTCATTTTAGGAGGCCAGAATTACCCTTTCACTAATACCAGGCAAAGAACATAAAAGAAAACTACAAATCAACATTCCTTACTAATTTTGAGACAAAAATTATCTACAAGTTATGGGATACAGTGAAAGCAGTGCTGACAGAAAAATTTATAGCTATAAACACTTACATTAATAAAGAAGGGCTACCAGTTAGCTCAGTTGGTTAAAGCATGGTGCTGATAACACCAATGTCCAGGGTTCAATCCCTGTACTGGCCAGCCACTACCACCACCACCCCCCAAGAAAAGGAAAAGAAAAAAGACCTCAAATCATCAATCTAACTTTATAACTTAAAAAACTAGAAAGGAAAAACAAATCAAATCAATGTTGAAGAGAGTTTGCTTTAGATATCTGGGTACTCCAGTATTGGGTGCATACATATTTATGATTGTTATGTCTAAAGACATTCCATGCTCTTGGATTGAAAGAATTAACATTGTGAAAATGTCTATACTACCCAAAGTGATCTACAGATTCAATGCAATCCCCATTCAAATACCAATGACGTTCTTCACAGAAATGGAAAAAAAAAAACAATTATAACATTCATATGGAACAAAAAAAGACCCCAAATAGCCAAAGTAATCCTGAGCAAAAATAATAAAGCTGAAGGCACAACACTACCTCACTTCTAATTATACTACAAAGCTATTTTAACCAAAACAGCATGGTGCTGGCATAAAAGTAGACACTTGGATCAGTGGAGCAAAATAGAGAACCCAGAAATCACCCCTCAGGCTTACAGCCATCTGATATTTGACAAAGGCAACCAAAACATACATTGGGGAAAAGATTACCTCTTCAATAAGTGGTGCTGGGAAAATTGGATATCCATATGCACGAGAATGAAACTAGACATGTATCTCTCACCACATACTAAAATCAACTAAAAATGGATTAAATACTTAAGTGTAAGACCTGAAACTATAAAATTACTACAGGAAAATATAGGTGAAACACTTCTGGAACTAAGTCTGGGTACAGACTTTATGAACAAGAGCCTGAAAGTAAAGCAGCAAAAGAAAAAATAAACAATGGGACTATACCAAACTAAAAAGTTTCTGCACAGCAAAGGAAACAATCCAGAGACTGAAACGACAACCTACAGAGTGGGAGAAAATTTTTGCTAACCATGCATCTGACAAGGGATTAATGCTAATAATATACAAGGAACACAAGCAATAACACAGTAAAAAAACAAATAACCCAATTCAAAAATAGGCCAAGGAACTGAATAGACATTCTTCAAAGGAAGACATACAAATGGCCAACAGGTACATGAAAAAATGCTCAACATCACTAGTCATCAGGGAAATGCAAATTAAAACCACATTGAGATATTTGCCTCGCCCCCAGTTAGACTGACTATAATCAAAAAGACAGAATAACAAATGCTGCCAAGGATGTGGAAAGAAGGGAACACTCCACCGTTGGTGGGACTGTAAATTAGTATAACCACTATGGAAAACTGTATGGAGGTTTCTCAAACTACAGATAGATCTTCCATACAATCCAGCAATCCCACTTCTGGGTATACACCCAAAATTATGGAAATCATCATATCAAAGGGATATCTGCACTCCCATGTTCATTGCAGCTGTGTTCACAGTAGCCCAGATATGGAACCAACCTAAATGTCCATCGATGAACGATTGGATAAGGAAAATGTGGTATATATCCAACATGGAATACTACTCTGCCACAAAAAATGAAATTCTTCCATTTTCAACAACATGGATGAGTTTGGAGAAACTTACGTTGAGTAAAATAAGCAAAGCACTCATAAGTGGTAGCTAAGAGAGAGAGAAAGAATGAAAGAAAGACCACAGTGGTGCGTTGGACTTGCAGAGGGATAAAGCATACCTAGGGATGCAAAGCGGAATGGGGAAAAGGGGGATGGAGAGGGAGGTCGGGGGTAATTGGGTGGCAAACACAGGGTATAATTGCAATTTGTGGTAATGGGCATGCTGTCAGTATGAATCTGGCATCACATCTTGGGCACGAGTGGTGACAGTCAGCTTTGTATCCCATGAATATTAATGACTAATAAGAAAATAAAAATTAAAATTAAAATAATAATAATAATAAAAAACTAAGAAGAGAAGGAAACTACTTCAACATAATAAAAGCATATATGGAAAATGCACAGTGACCACCATCATCATACCCATTGGTGAAAGACTGAAAGCTTTTTCTCTAAGATGAGGAACAAGAGAAGGATGCCCACTTTTCACTTCTATTCAGTATAGTATGGGAAGCTCTAGCTAGAGCACTTAGGCAAGAAAAAGAAATAAAGGTCATCCAAGTTGGAAAGAAGAATATTATTTGTGTTTGCAGATGATATGATCTAATATGTAGAAAACAGTAAAGATTTTGGAAAAAAAAAAAAAAAACCCTGCTAGATCTAATAAGTGAATTCAGTAAAGAGGCAGGATACAAAATTAGCACAAATATCAGTTACATATCTATACACCAACAATGAACAACCCTAAAAGGAAATTAAGAAAAGCAAATATATTTATAATAGCATCAAATAGAATAAAGTAGTTAGGAGTTAACTTAACCAAGGAAGTGAAAGAAATGTACAATGTAAACTACAAAACATCACTGAAAGAAGTTTAAAAAGACAGAAATAAATGGAAAGATGATGTGCTCAAAGATTATAAGATTTAATATTGTTAACAATGTCAATATTACCCAAAGCAATCTTCTAATTCAATGCAATCCTATCAAAATCCCAATGGTATTTTTACATAATCAGAAAAAAACCCCAATTCTTTAATTCATGGGGAACCACAAAAGCCCCCAAATAGTCAAAATAATTTCAAGCAAACAATCCTTGAAGCCATCTCCGTTGTATCTACTATCACAGCTTAGAAAACTGAAGCTGCATGGCTCACCAGTGACCTGGCAAGACTACAGAAAGGCTCAGACTTGCAGTTCATTGAAATGCAGAGAGATGTTTTATTAATCCGTTTTTGTGTTGCTATAACAGAATACCTGAAACTGGGTAATTTATGAAGAAAAGAGGTTTATTTGGCTCACGATTCTGGGATAGCTGCATCTGGCACAGGCCTCAGGCCGCTTCTACTCACAGTGGAAATTGACAGGCAGCCGGCAGGTACAAGCAGATCACATGGTGAGAGGAATCCAGGGAGAGAGGAGGTGCCAGGTTCCATTTAAACAACCAGCTCCCACAGGAATTAATAAGGCAAGAACTCACTCACTACCCCCATCCTTCAGGGAGAGAATTAATCCATTCATGAAGGATCCGACCCCATGACTCAAGCAGCTCCCAACACTGCCACATTAGGGATCAGACTTCTACATGAGTTTTGGGAGGACAACACATCCAAACTCCATCAGTGGCCTAGTTATAACCCCCAATGTCACTCCCAGTGGTGATATCAATCATGAACCAGTGATTGGAGACATCACTGTTGTGTCTCAGGAAGCTGCTCAAGTCTTGGAGTCAGTACAAAAAGGGCTACTAAATGTAAAACCACGAAAACTTGCTTGAAAAAATGAAGAGCTACTCTCACAGCTTAGAAGACTGAACCTACAGTTAGAGGAAATGCCTCAGGAATGATGGCACACTGGGTGACCTGGCAGGACTGCAGAAAGACTCAGACTGGCAGTTCATTGAAATGCAGAGAGACGCCAAAAGACAAATTAGTAAATACAAATTTAAGCTTTAAAAAGCTGAACAAGATAAAATCACCTTGGAGCAAAGTGTTAGCCAGCTTGAGGGATAGGTGCTGAGTTATAAAACTGCTGCTGAAAATTCTGAGGAAGCTGAAGATGAACTGAAAGCAGAAAAGAGGATGTTACAATGAGAGTTATAAACATCAGACAAGATTGAGGAGATGGAGACGACCAGCAGTCACCTGGCCAAGCAGCTGGAGAAGATAAAGAACAATAAGACAGCACTTCTGGCCCAGAAATAGGAAGACCACCCTTCAACTTGAGTGCTGCTCTCTGGAGCCCAGCCCAGAGGGAGAGATTCTTGTTGTCCATTGCCACTGAAACTACTTCAACATAATAAAAGCATATATGTTTAAAAATGCTTAAAATGGAAACTCTTGTGTTATACATGTTTTACCATAATAAAAAAATAAAATAAAAAATAAAAACAAATTTAGAAAAAGAAAAAAGAAAAATTAAAATTAAGAAAAGACATGCAACATATTTACTGGTGGAAAATATCGCAAAACATATATCTGATAAAGGATTTATAACTAACATATGCATAGAACTCTTATACGTTGATAATAAAAAGACAAACCAAATTCAAATGGGCAAAAGGTTTTAAGACATTATGTCAAAATGTAGATGAATGGCTGATAAGCACATTAAAATATAACCATTAGAGAAAGACAAATTAAACAGCCATGGGATACCATTTTGTACCCACTAGAATGACTATAATTAAAAAGATTTGCACGGAAATGTTCATTGCAGCATAATTCTAACGGCTAGTTGGAAACAGCTTATATGTACATCAGATGGTGAAAAAATAAACATAGTGTGGTATATGCATATACTTAAATGCTATTCAGCATGAAAAGGAACCAACTATGGATACATGTTACAGCATACATGAATCCCCAAATCTTTATTCAGTGAAAGAAGCCAGACAAATAAGACTACAGGTGGTATGATTCCATTTAAATGAAATACCCAAAGAAGGCAAGGCTATAAAGACAGAAAGTAGATTGGCAGTGCCTATTGCAGGAGTAGAAGGTGTAATGGTAATTAACAGCAATTGTTCATGAAGGATGATATTGGGAATATGAACATGTCCTAAAACTGATTCATGGTGGTTGATGCAGTTTGGATGTATTGTCCTCCCAGAACTCATGTGGAAATCTGATCCCCAATGTGGTGGTGTTGGGAGCTGTTTGAGTGGGGGCAGATCCCTCATGAATGGATTAATGCTCTCCCTGGGGGATGGGGGTAGTGAGTGAGTTCTCACTCTATTAGTTCCCACAAGAGGTGGTTGTTTAAAAGACCCTGGCACCTCCCCCTCTCTCTCTTCCTCTTGCCATGTGATCTGCTTGTACCCACTGCTTGCCTGCTGCTTTCTGCAATGAGTAGAAGCAGCCTGAGGCCTGTGCCAGATGTAGCTGTCCTGGAATAGTAAGCCAAATAAACCTCTGTTCTTTATACATTGCCCAGTCTCAGGTATTCTGTTATAGCAACACAAAATGGACTGATACAATGGTGATTGTACAACTTGATAGTTTTAATTTTAAAAATCATTGACTCATACATGTGAAAAGATATATTATATTATATAGAGTTATTTTAAAAATACAAATAAAGCTGACATGAACATTATTATACATGCCTTTTTGTATGTACACCTAACTGTGGAATTTCTGGGTCCTAGGAATGGCACTTGCTTAGATTTAGTAGGTACTGCCAAACAGTTCTCCAAAGTTTTTATACCAATTTACCCTCCCAGTAACAATATCTAAAAGCCCCAAGTTCTCTACATTTTGCCCAAATTTGGAATAGTTAGACTTCTTAAATTTTAGCCATTGACAATTTTCTTTATATAGTAACCATTTTTTTGTTTTGCACGTGTGTGTGTGTTATATACATATTTCACCTATTTTTGTGTAGTTCTCATCTTACTTATAATATTGTTTATGTTTTTGTTTGTTGGTTTGTTTTTCTTAATGTTTTTTATTATAGTAAAATATACATGTCATAAAATTTACCATTTTAACTATTTTTAAGTTTACAATTCAGGGGCATTAAGTACATTCACATTGTTGTGAACCATCATCACCATCTATCTTCAGAACATTTTCGTTTTACTGAACTGAAAATTCCTACCAATTAAACAATAATTTCCATTCCCTCCTGCCCCTAGCCCCTGGCAATCACAATTGCACTTTCTGTCTCTATGAATTTGGCTGCTATAGATATCTCACATAAGTGGAATCATACAGTATTGCATGTGGCTTATTTCACTTAGCATAAAGTTTTCAAGGTTCATCCATGTTGTAGCATGAGTCACAATTTCATATCATATTGTTTATCCATTCGTCCACCAATGCACAGTTGGGTTGTATCCACCTTTTAGCTATTGTGAATAATGCTGCTATAAACATGGGTGTACAAATATCTGCTTGAGACCATGCTTTTGACTTTTTGGATATATACCCAGAATTGGAATTGCTGGATTATATGGTAATTCTATGTTTAATGTTTTGAGGAGCCACCAAACTTCTTTCCACTGTGGCTGCATCATTTTACATTCCTCAGCAATGCACAGGTGTTCTAATTTTTCCACATCCTCACCAACACTTATTATTTTCTGCGTTTTTTTTTTTTGATAATAGCTGTCCTAATGGGTGTGAAGTAATATCTCATTGTTGTTTTAATTTGTATTTCCATAATTAGTGATGTTGAGCATCTTTTTACATCCTTATTGGCCACCTGTTTCTCTTCTTTGGAGAGATCTCTATTGAAGTCCTTTGCTCATTTTTGAATTGGTTTGTTTGTTCTTTTGGTTATTGATTTGTAGGAGTTATTATATATTCTAGATATTAATCTTCTATCAGATATATTATTTGCAAATGTTTCCTCCTATTCTGTGGGTTGCCTTCTAATTCTGTTGTTAGTGTCCTCTGATGCACAAAAGTTTTTAATTTTGAAGAAGTCCTTTATCCATATTTTTATTTTGTTCCCTATGCCTTTGATGTCATATCTTTTTTGTTTTATGTAATGAAACACATCATTCCCCTTATGGTTTCTGTGACTGCGTGTATGACTCTGAGGACTCTACAATCTTAAAAGTAGATGAAGATACTTTCTTTTTGTCCTTTATAATAGTTTAGTTTAACTGTATAATATATTTAAATAACAATGAATTTTACTTTAAAATTACATTCTTGGAGAGCATTTTAGGACATTGGGATATCCTGACGAGAGGAAAAAGTTTATAAGGTTTATAAAAAGTCTATCCAGTTTTATTTTTAAAAGCCTCCAGCCTAAAACACAAACATGTGTATAAACAAGTTAGAAAGGACGAAAATGCCCACATTGATGCCCTAAGGGTTGTGAGATTACTAGTGATTTCTGTTATACTGTAAAAATTTCTTCATTTTCTAAAATGAGCTTATATGGTATTTATTATCAGAAAACTACAGGAATGTTGCAACTTCAGAACCAGAAAAGGAAAACTTGGAATGGATGGGACTCATAACTATGGAACTACCAGACTAAGACATGAGCCTGAAAATTGAACTTTATAAATACCGTAATGCTATGCAGTATACAGAAATAAATAAGTGAAAAGAAAAATTTACTTACAAACTGACAGAATCTGGAAATAAATACAACAATATGTAAACGGTGTTTATCTCTGTGACAGTAATGCAATACAAATTATTTTTTAAATCTGGAAAATAATAGTCACTTTAAATTTTTTAAATTGTTCAACTAATAAATGATCAGAATTGGAAATATGGACAAAATAGACATCACTAATGATTCTTACCTAGAAGAAACTTTTAATTATTGCATTATATTACATTTTATAAATATTCTGTCATATTTTTAACCATCTCTTTAATGCTGAGAGTTAGATTATTTCCAATTAACTCAAAAGTATCGAGCAGAGGTTATGATTTTTAAAAATAAATTTTATTTTATATTTTGGCTTTTCTATTTTAAATTTCCAGTGGGTCTTAAAGCCAGCATCAAGAAAGAGGAAGTGGAAAGTCAGTATTAGGACTGAAGTCATTGATAACCCACTCAACTGGTTTACTGTCTTGTGTGTTCACTAGTCATATATTTGGATACACCATATTGGCTCTTCATCACAGGACCTCCTTCAACCCCACCTCCATCTCAGCTCTTCCTTCTCCCCCCACAGAAAATGTTACAGAATTTTCCAAACTGAAATCGTATAGCTTATCAAAAATACAGAAAAACAGAATATGGAAAATATAAATCACTGGCAGTCACACCACCCAAAGACCATCGATGCGAATTTTTGGTGTTTTTAAACTTAGCGTCTCCTGATAAGTTCCTCCACCACCCACCTCTCCCCTCCCCAGAGCCCTCTGCTAAAATCACAGAGATTGATTTAGGATGGGTGGGTGTCTTGTCCTCTCCCACTGTCCAACATTTTAGTTGCTAGTTTTCTCTTAGCTCTTTTGAAATTATAAAAGTATAATGTACTTTAGCTTATATACGAATAAATTAATAAACAATAGGTTTCTAGAAAACTTCGCGGAGGGGGTGGATGGAGGATGAGTGGGAGGTGTATGAAACAGCCATATTAGAGAACCTGGAAAGGTGAACCGAGTTGGAAACTTGATAGATCTAATAATTTATTGGCATAATGCTTGTCAATCAACTACAGCTCAGCAAATGAGATTAGAGCAGAGTTATGGGCGGGAAGGGGATGACGCAGCAAGTTATTTGCACCACGAGCATTTAGCCAAAAGACAGCTGCGTAATCGTATTGCGGCGACGTTTTCTTTTCTTTTTTTTTTTTTTCCAGCAGTAGTTGCTTGCGGTGGAGGTCGGCACACTGTGGCTCTGCAGTCTTTGGCCCGCTCCTGCACGACTGGTCACGGCAGACATTGCCGCCCTCTGCACTCTAGCCCAGGCTGCAGCTGCTTCTGTCCAGCTCTCAACAGCCTCACTCAGCACCGCCTTTTATCCCCGCAGCATCCTTTACCGTCGTTCCCGCAGTCCGCCCGCCACTGCTCGTTCGACCTCTGCCTCGGCTACCGCCGCTTCTGTTATTTCGGTGAGTTTTTTCCTGCAGAGGTCAGGTCTCCTGTTCTCGGTGGTAGCCACCTTAGTCGTGTACGTTCCTTTGAAAAATGGCCGAGTTAGCCGACCACAAGGGATTGTCAGAATCCAGTCAAAAAGAGGCTGGCCATAAGATAATGATGGAGGGGACCGGGGAACATCGGGAGCGCGGTGAAGAGGCCACCGCTGGGTCTGGAGACCACCGGGAGCGCGGTGAAGAAACCGCCGCTGGGCTCAGCGGAGAAGGGGGGAAAGGTGAAGATGTTGCTGCTGGGTTGGGGGAAGACGGGGAAAAAGGTGGAGAAACTGATGAGGACTCAGACCCAGAAAGTCCAAAAGGACTTATCGGTTATCTTTTAGGTACAGACTTTGTTGAAAGTCTGCCAGTGAAAGTTGAGTATCGTGTGTTAGCCCTTAAAAAACTTCAAACTAGAGCGGCCAATTTAGAATCCAAATTCTTGAGGGAATTTCATGACATTGAAAGAAAGTTTGCTGAAATGTATCAACCCTTATTGGAGAAAAGACGTCAGATCATCAATGCGATCTATGAACCCACAAGAGGAATGTGAATATAAATCAGACTCTGAGGACTATGATAACGAGGACATGTATGACGAGGATGAGATGTATGGTAATGAGAAGGGTATGGTACATGAGTGCGCGGATGAGGAGGATCGTTATGAGGACTATTATTATGATTATGTTGTGGAGGAAGAGGAGGAGGACGACGACGACAACGACACAGAGGCTACCGGAGAAGAGAATAAAGAAGAGGATCCTGAGGGAATTCCTGATTTTTGGCTGACTGTTTTAAAAAACGTTGACACACTCACTCCTTTGATTAAGAAATACGATGAGCCTATTCTGAAGCTCCTGACAGATATTAAAGTGAAATTTTCAGATCCTGACGAGCCTCTCAGTTTCACACTAGAATTTCACTTCAAACGCAATGAATATTTCAAAAATGAGCTGTTGACAAAGACCTATGTGCTGAAGTCAAGGTTAGGACATTATGATCCCCATCCTTATAGGGGAACTGCGATTGAATATTCCACAGGTTGTGAGATAGATTGGAATGAAGGAAAGAATGTCACTTTGAAAACCATCAAGAAGCAGCAGAAGCATCGAAGCTGGGGAACAATACGAACTGTGACTGAAGATTTTCCCAAGGATTCATTCTTCAGTTTCTTCTCTCCACGTGGAATCAGCTCAAATGGAAGACATAGAAATGATGATTTTTTACTTGGTCACAATTTACGTACTTACATAATCTCAAAATCGGTATTATTTTTCTTAGGTGATGCACTTGAATCTCAGCAGGAGGGGGTAGAGAAGTTAATGATGCAATTTATGACAAAATTATTTACGATAATTGGATGGCTGCAATTGAGGAGGCTAAAGCCTGTTACAAAAATCTTGAGGCATTGGTAGAAGATATTGATTGCTAAAGCAGAGTATTACATAGCCTTGAAATTAACTGCCCTAGTTCTAGTTACTCAAGATATAAGAAGTATTGTGTTCTTTTTTTTGTACTGTCAGTTAAAACGCATGTTTCAGAAGAAGAAAGTTCAAATACTAATTAATTTGACCTTGCATTTTAGCAGTAGAATGTTTTTAAGAAATGTAAACTGTGGTAAATGATTTAAGACATTAATATAGTATTGTGTAGTTTAATCCTTCTGAAGTCCTTTTGTCATGTAGCTATTAATCTGTGGCTGTGAATATTATCAGAAATGCTAAATGAGATCAATATTTATTTGGAAAGAAAATCTTGGGAACTAACCCAAGCATTTTTGCTTTTGTTTGTTTTTTGTATTTTTGTTTTCTTAGTCCTTTAGCTAGTGGGTTTAATTTTATTGTGCCTGCTTCATTTTGCAATAGAAATATAACAACCACAATTTTTTTTTTTTGAAGTTCTTACAACAAGCAAATGGAGGGGACACACTTGGGTGGGAGGGGGGAGAGGGAGGAGGGAGGGAGGTTTCGGTGATGGGACATAATAATCAACTACATTGTATATTGACAAAATAAAAATAATAAAAAAAAAAGAAATGCGGTAGAATTTAAAACTTGAATGCTTAAGAAGAGGCCTGTGTATGGTTAAGAATTTCAGGCAAAACCACATTTATTATTAATGACAGCTTGCTCATAAGCTCTTGTATTTTACGGGACTGTGATAAATAATAAAACTTAGTGGATTGAGGTTATTATTTATTCAGTGAAGTATTAATCACAGTATTTTCAAAAATTTGCACATAATGTTCTGTGTAATTGTGTAAACCATGATTACAATGTATAATTCTCTTTTCCTATAGTATACTGAATCATTCATTGAAAGTGATCATTTTACCATCTTGAAAAGATATTTCGTGTTCTTTCAGTGCAAAATAAAATTAATAACAATTTCATTGTTTCATGTTTAAAAAGTGATCTTTTTTTCGATCATAAAAGTACTATGTTCATTGGAGGACATTTGGAAAGTACTAGAAAAAATACATTAATTAAAGACAAAATCCATATACCCACTTCCCCAAAAATAAGCATGTTAATATTTTGATTTATTTTCTACACTTATTTTTGTAGATGTTAATACATGCATGCAAATTTACTAACACTATACTAAGATGTGCAAAGAAAGTGTATCTTTTTATTGCTTATAACTGATCTAATCTTAATTCCATGTCTATTTTCAGGGTAGCAGGGAAACAAAAGCCTTAATTTTAATCAATGCAATAAACTCTTTGCTATTTAATAACTTCAATTTGCTATAAATAACAGACTCCTGTGTGTTAGTGTGTATTTCACATTTCTCACCTACCCTTCCACAATGTCATCTGGATGTATAGGGGCTTACATTACTTAATGACACTGGGAGGATGCACTCACCGGGGACAATGAAATGTGGTTGGTCAGACCTTGTCCCAGAACTGCCTTCCTCACATTCTTGGCCCTTCCATGTCACATTAGAGCTGAGAGTGGCTAGGAAATACTCACTCTGTCTCTTAATTGCTGCCTGTCCACTCTTCTATCCCATTTGGTTATGATGTACTTTCACAGAGTTACAAACCAAAAGTGGAACAAAAGCATCTCCCCTGGTCACTTATTCTTCCACTATTGAACATGCGTTGTCCTCCAGATTTTGGTCCAGAGAGGTAAGTTTGTAACATTGCCTATGCTTCTCTTATTTCTGTTTCATCTTTCTACAGTCAACTGGAGAGGAAGGTATGAGTTTTTTTCTCTACATCTCCCGTCTAGACAGGACCCTCCTCTAATGTTAAATCTTTCTCCTAGGAATGATGGTAGATATTCATTTGCTTTTCTCTGGGGTTGACAGAATACAAGCAGACAACTTACAAATATAAGGAAATTTAAATCAGGAGATACTTCCAATGTATACCTGGTAAATATAGACTTCTTCATACCATTAATCTTGACCTTTATGAAATTTCTCTCTCCAAACCCCTCCCACACAAAAAGATTGGGCACCTTTTAACTGTGGCTACTGTTATTGTGTATGAAAAAGTCAGGAACATAGGGGTATCTTTCCTGTTATTTAACAGTGGAGGCCAAGGCAGCTTGAAGTCTCTCCTGTCTATTTCTCTTGCCTCTATGAGATAGAGCAGTAAAGGTTCTTCGGGGTTTGTTTTGAGGGCAGGCCAGGCCCCTTTGCTTTAGTTATCATGTCAGTGACCTCCAGCCAAAGGCAGGGACACACCTACAGTTGAAAAAGTTGGGTTTATTCCTCATTGTAGTAAGGCAGAACACACATTATGGGGAACCACGAAATGTATCAGTAAGTGGATGTTAGAGAAAACATTACAGGATTTTGGCTTTGGTTGTATTATTTGGTGAAGGTCCTAAGGAAGTGGGAGTTTACTGACAGAAAGTGGGGGCAATTTTATGATTGGTAACTCAATAATTCATATTTATGGGTAGGGGAGACTAGAACAAGGACAAAGGTATAATTGGTAAAGAAATTGTAGCCAGTCATTTTAGCCTGAGTGGGGGGAGCGTGGTATTTTGTGGGTGGCACAGTGACCTTGTTTTAGTCTGTGCTTAGACAAAATTAAGTGGTCATGCGTTGTCTTATTTCATCAGTCCTAGGGTAACCTGTCTGAGGTTGCTATTCTATGACATGGTTTATGTCCAATAAGAGAGTAGCATGGCCTAGCTGCAAATGCCAGACAAGCTTCCTGATGTTAGGGACTCCTTTTCATTTTTCTTTCTTTTGCCTCTTATTAGGGAATACAATTTGAGGCTCTAATCGCTCACATAGATTATGGTGGGATGGAAGTTCACTCGATTTGGATTTAGTGTAGTGCAAAGGCCCTTTAGGCCTTGAAGGTAGGCCACTAGCTTCAGTCCACATACTAGACAGCCCTGTACTAGGGTTTGGGACCCATGTGTGACAAAAAAATAGAATTTATGTTATTTGGTCTTTAACAAAAGAATCATTCTTATGGTCTTGGAGGGGTCGCTGAGGTGGCTGTTGGGCCTTATCAGAATTTTGGTATTTTTAGGGACTATACTGAAGTACATAATTACAACAAAATTACATTTTTGGATATACAATAATTTATAGTATAAATTACAGTATTCATTATTATATATCATATGGAAGAGTGGCTAGTCTTTGAAGTCAGGCTTCCTGGATTCAAATCCTAACTCTAACTTACTAGTTGGGTGACCCGTGCAAGTTACTTTATGTATCTTAGTTTTCATATCTGTAAAAGTATGATAATAATTGTGCATCTACCTCATAAGATTATCATGAAGAATCAATTACTTTATATAAAGTGCTTAGAACTATGCATGGCATATCAATGCTATATAGGTGTAACTATCTTTATTATTTTTATTACTAAATTTACATCTGTAAAAAGTTCAAAACTGGTATACAGTAAGGGTGCAGTAATTTCTTATTAAATTATTCATAATTGCTTCCCTAATTTGTTTCTATTTTAAACAAAAGTGAAAGCTCATACTATGCATTTTATTAACAGAATCTCCAAGATACCTGCAAGTGTTAAGAAGTGCTAAGTGTCAAGTTTAGCAGCAAAATTTAAGTTACTGACAAGACTGGCTACTAAAAAGTTAAATAAATTGACTATGGTGCTACTTCCTCACTGCAAAGTACATTCATTAGCTTAATACTCATGATAAGCCATTTGTTCACTTGCCAATAAATGTATCATGATACTCATTTAAAATATTTGGAAACCAGAGAAAAACAATATACAAAATATAAATCACATAAAATTATATGTTATCCATAGGTATATAGCAGATTTGACTTCTCAGATACTACACAGGTATATGCAATATGAAGCTCATTATTCTTTTTTTTTTTTTTTTTAGGAAATAAATTTCATTTATTTGTAAACTACCCAGTTTCAGGTTTTCTGTCACAAGCAACAGAAGTGGACTAACACAACACAGGAGAAAAATAGGAAGTGTACCACACATTTTCATGTGTCTGTCATCTGTCCATCCGTGCATCCGTCTGTTTACTCTAAAGTATTTTCTGTGTGCAGGGCACTGTGTGCAAGCTTCTGAGACAATGCCTAAGATGCAGCCCTGCTTTCAGAGATGTTATGGAAATCCTTTTCCTGCCAGTGTGTGTGTGTGCAGGGGGACAGGAGAGAGAGCTTTGAAGGGGTCTTTACTAGTCAGCAGTAGAGGCACTGCTAATTAATTAATTAACAACCAGCAAATGGTATCCAGTGGTGAAGCTCATTATTCTAAAGCAGAAAGCCTTTTAAAAACAAAGAGTAAGTTTACCAGGAACATATCTCTGAAATGTATTTTCTTCTAATTATTTGCCAAATAATACAGTGTTTTAAAGTAAAAGAGAAAAGAATGTTCAAAATGAAACAGCTCTGCTTTGTTAAAAACCGCACTGATGATCCATGTGTTTATCTATTCTCGGGGTGTTTTAACTCAGTAGAAACTCTCAAGGTCATGCAGCAAAGGAGCAAACCACTCTACCCCTTCTCCCGCATCTCCACTCCCCCACTGGCTCTCTGCCCGCGAACGTGTGTGTTTGCGTACGCTCTCGCGTGGGATGGGGCATGAAGCGGCATGGGAGTGCTCGAGAAGCGGTGGTCATTCGTCATAAAAGACCCCAGCCCTGGTAACATTTCTGTCCCTGGGCTTGTGCTTGCTTACATAGGGTTAGGAGGGAGGAGAGAAGAGGTTGAATCCTCAAGGAGTTCCACTTGCCCTAGTTTTTAAGTTCCTTTGGTCTCTGAGCGGGTGGGTGCGCGTGCGTGCGTGTATGTGCATGCGCTCTGGCCAATAGTAATGGGTGTATCATCGTTCAGGGCTGGGTGTTTTATTCAGCCTTGTTCTATGTGTAGAGGTACATTTGGTCTGTCGCCGGTGAGAAGAGAGGCTATCCTTGCTGAGGTGTATAGGGGTCGGATGCCATAAGCGGCTTTGCAGGAGTCCAAGAGTGAAGGCGTGTTTTCCCACCTTGAAGTCAAGGTTCTGTTGTCTGCCAGCTAAAGCAACGGAACAGCAGAGTGTAGGGAAGGATAGGTGGCAGCGTAGAGGAAGGGGTCCTGGCTTGGTTAGCATTGTTCTGACAGATATCTGGGGAAAACAAATCCTGGAATCGGGTAACGTAGGAGATTTTTGGATGAGTTCAGACTTGGGGCAGCTCGGGCCTCAGGTACCTGCGGAATAGATACCCTTTTGGTCGATGACCCTTTGGACCGGGACAGATTTGGAAATTGGGTGTATATAAATACAGGTGTGTACATGTATACAAAAAGTGGTGCGTATAAAGGGAGTGTTACTGGTTCTGACACCTCCTGAGCACTTTCATGTCAATACTAGTGTAGGTGTATTTGGAAGAAGAAATAGATAAAATGTTAATTATCTAGCTGTAGTTCACTGCCTCTGTAAAATTCAGAACCTATCTGTTAGTTTAAACTTTATACAAAAGATTCTGCATCCCAATAGAATGTACCACTTGGCAATGAGAAAAAAGCTTTCCAAGCAGTCTTATTTGGTAAGATTAGTGCTGAAATAAAAATGTCACAAGGCAACTTCATGATAAAAGGTAACTGTACATCTCTATTAAATTTTCTATTTCAGACTTAACATGCGTCTAGACACTCTCATACACACACACATGTGCACACACAAGACTGGATAATTCCCAACAGGTAGAACCAATATCAATGAGTGCTTTATCATTTAATATTTCCTCATCAGTTCTTAAGGTGAAAGGAGGTAATAAGTGATATTTTATATGTGCGAGCATACTCTCATCTGTGAGTGTATGTGCATGTTTTATTGCAGAATATACCAGTAAGTGGAAATTATATTTACAAAATGAACTTTGTTGTCCAAAATATCACCCAGAGTTTGCCAGGAATACTACGGATAAGGAAAGAGTGAATGATCTGTGATCAGTTTGCTTCACCACTATAACAAACTACTTTTCAATTCACAGCACAGGGGAATTGAAAGTTATTCCTTGCCAAGACCCATATTAGCCAATCCAAGACATTTACATTTCATGTTCAGGTATTAACTTGCATGCTCTTACTATAAATTAACATGGTGCTTGTAGAACATTTCACCATTACATCCTCACGTGTGAATTTTAAAAGGGGTGGTGTCTTCATTTTTCAGATGAGAAATCTGTGATGTAGGTATGGTAACTTGCCAGTATCACTCAACTAGTGAAAGAAGAGCTCAAATCTGATCTCATTGCTTGTGCTTTTTTTTTAAACCACACTCTGCTGCCTTTTGTGAAATGAACGATGTTGCTAGTTTTCTTAATATTAAAATGCCTCCATGCTTATTAAAACTACTTGGTAGTAGCACAGGAATAGACATTAACTTATATTCCTTTGTCAGGTTTGTTACCTTATTGACTCAGATCTTGCAACAGCTGGGCTAAAACTTTTTAAGAAAACTTCATAATGCAACTTAACAATGTAAAAATATTACAGGAGTAAATTAAATCTTTTCTCTTACATAATCTATAATGTAGATTTTGCTAATGTGGCCTATGTTTCTCACATAATCATTAATTTTTTTGCTTTTTAAAAATTTATTTTAAGCTTTTCCATTTTTTATTATGCTAAAACATATATAACATAAGGATTGCAATTGTAAGCATTTTAAAACATACAATGGTGTGGATTAATTACATTCATAATGCTGTGCGACCACTACCTCTATTTTCAAAACTTTTTCTTCATCCTAAACATAAACTATATGCCCATTAAGCAATAACTTCTCATTGTTCCTTCCCCCACATTTTTGGTAACCTCTAATCTACTTCTGTCTCTGAATTTTTTCTTTTAAATTTATTTTTCCTTAATTGACTCATAATAATTATATATATATATTTATGGAATACAATATGATATTTGGGTACATTTATACAGTGTGCGATGATCATATCAAGGTATTTAGCATATCCATCACCTCAAACGTTTGTCACCTGTTTGTGTTGGGAATATTCAACATCCTCTCAAATGGCTACTTGGAGTTATACAGTAGTTTGTTGTTGGCTGTAGTCTCCCTATATTGCAATGGAACACTAGATCTTATTCTTCCAACTTCTCTACAATTTTGTATCCTTTAAACACCCTCTTCCCAACCCCTCCCCCTCTTCCTCTCCTTAATGATTCCTAATAATCACTATACTACTCTCTACTTCTATGAGATCAACCTTTTTACCTTCCACATATGTGTGAGAATATGTGGTATTTCTCTTTCTGCTCCTGGCTTATTTCACTTAACATAATTTTCTCCAAGCTCATCCATGCCATGGCAAATGGCACAATTTCATTCTTTTTTATAGCTGAGTGGTATTCCATTGATATATCACAGTTTCTTTTTCCAGTCATCCACTGATGGACATTTAGGTTGGCTCTAAATCTTGGCTACAGTGAATCGAGCCACAATGAACATGGGAGTGAAATTATCACTGTGACTCATCTATTTCCTTTCCTTTGGATATATATCTAGTAGTGCGATTGCTGGATCATATGGTAGTACTATGTGAAGTTTTCTGAGAAACCTCTATACTGTTTTCCGTAATGGCTGTACTAATTTACATTCCCACGAACAATTTGTAAGAGTTCGCCTTACTCTGCATCCTTGCCAACATTTCTTATTTTCTGTCTTTTTGATAATAGCCATTCTAACTGGGGTGAAATCATATCTGATTGTGGTTTTGATTTGCATTTCTCTGATGATTAGTGATGTTGAGCATTTTTTTTATATACTTGTTGGCGATTTGTATGTCTTCTGTTTTTAAATTAATTAATTAATTAATTATTTTTATTATACATACATGTGGGGTACAACGTTGATTTTCAATAATTGTGTAGAATGTGTGGTGGTTAGATCAGTATAGTTAGCTTATTCATCATTACAATACTCAGTCATTCTTTGTGTCTGTTGACCAATTCCTCATTAGCACCCCTCCCTCTCCCCTCCCCTCACCTTTTCCACCTCTAGTTTTCTAAAAGTTCAACATATTACTGTGATTGTTGTTTCTTTTTTTTCTCTGTCTCTATTATTTATTTATTTATTTAAATATATATTTTTTATTATACATACATGTGGGGTACAACGTTGATTTTTCAATAATTGTGTACAATGTCTGGTGGTTAGATCAGTATAGTTAGCTTACTCATCATCACAATATTCAATCATTGTATCAGTTGGCCAATTCCTCATTAGCCCCCCTCCCTCTCCCGTTCCCCTCCCCTTTTCCACCTCTAGTTTTCTAAAAGCTCAGCGTATTACTGTGATTGTTGTTTCTTTCTCATTGTCTCTCTTTATTGTTCATTAGTTCATTTATGGATTCAGCTTCCAGTTATGAGTGAGAACATGTGGTATTTCTCTTTCTGTACCTGGGTTGTTTCATTTAGTATAATTTTCTCCAGTCTCATCCATGTTGTTGCAAATGGTAGAATTTCATTCTTTTTTATGGCTGAGTATTATTCCATTGTGTATATACCATAATTTCCTCATCTATTCATCCATCAATGGACATTTAGGTTCGTTCCATTGCCTAGCTTTTGTAAATAGAGCTGCAATAAACATGGGAGTGCAGGTATCCCTTCAACCTGATGTTTTCCAATCCTCTGGATATATACCCAGTAGTGGGATTGCTGGATCATATGGAAGTTCTATCTGTAGTTGTTTAAGGAACCTTCATACTGTTCTCCATAATGGCTGTACTAATTTACAGTCCCACCAACAGTGCAGGACGGTTCTTCTCTCTCCATATCCTCGCCAGCATTTGTTATTCTCTGTCTTTTTTTTATAATAGACAGTCTGATTGGGGTGAGGTGATATCTCAACATGGTTTTGATTTGCATTCCCCTGATGATTAGTAATGTTGAGCATTTTTTCATGTATGTGTTGGCCAGTTGTATGTCTTTGATAAATGACTATTCAGCTCTTTTGCCCATTTTTAAATTGGATTATTTGGTTTCTTGCTGTAAGGTTGTCTGAGCTCTTTGTATATTCTGGATATTAATTCCTTTATGGATGTGTATTTTGCAAATATTTTCTCCCATTCTATAGGATGTCTCGTCACTCTGATTGTTTCCTTTGCTGTGCAGAAACTTTTAGTTGGATATAATCCCATTTGTTTATATTTTTTTCCTTTGTTGCCTGTGCTTTTGGGGTGTTATTCATAAAATCATTGCCAAGTCCTAAATTCTGGAGCATTTCCCCTACGTTTTCTTCTAGGAATTTTATTTTATTTTATTTTATTTATTTTTATTTTATTTTTTTTAAAGTTTCAGGCCTTATATTTAAATCTCTAATCCATTTTGAGTTGATTTTGGTATATCATGAGAGGTATGTATCAAGTTTCATTCTTCTACAAATGGATATCCAGTTTTCCCAGCAGCATTTATTGAATAGGCAGTTTTTCCTCAATGTATGTTCTTGGTGCATTTGTCAAAGATCAATTGGCTGTAAATACGTGGGTTGATTTCTGAGTTCTCTATTCTGTTCAGTTGCTCCACATGTCTGTTTTTATGCCAGTACCATGCTAGTTTTGTTACTGTAGATTTGTAATATAGTTTGAAGTTGGGAAGTGTAATGCCTATGGCTTTACTTTTTTTGCTCAGGATCGCTTTGGCTATTCAGGGTCTTTTGTTGTTCCATATGAATGTTAGGATTGCTTTTTCTATTTCTGTGAAGAATGTCATTGGTATTTTGATGGGAATCGCATTGAATCTGTAGATGGCTTTGGGTAGTATGGTAGTGCAATTATTCTTCCAATCAACGAACAAGGAATGTCTTTCCATCTCTTAGTGTCTTCTTTAATTTCTTTCAGAAGTGATTTGTAGTTCTCATTGTAGAGATCTCTCACCTCTTTGGTTAGACTTATTCCTAGGTATTTTTTTTTTTTTTTGGTGATTATTGTAAATGGGCTTGCTTACTTGATCTCTTTTTTTCTAGTTGTTGGAGTATAAAAAGAGTACTGATTTTTGTATGTTGATTTTGTATCCTGCAACTTTACTGAATTCATTTATCAGCTCTAAGAGTTTCTTGGTAGAGTCTCTTGGGTTCTCTATATACAGAACCATCTTCTTTTGAAAAATTGAATCAGCTCATTTGTCCTTTTACTCAGATTTATTTATTTATTTATTTATTTTTACTATCGGGTGTTTGAGTTTTTTTTGTATATTCTGGGTATTAATCCCTTCTTGGATGAATAATTTGCAAATATTTTCTCCAATTCTTCAGGTTGTCTCTTCACTGTATTATTTCCTTTGCTATGCAGAAGCTTCTTAGTTTGATAAAGTCCCATTTGTTTATTTTTTCCTTTCTGCTTTAGAAGTCTTATTCATAAAATCTTTGCCCAGTCCTGTGTCCTGAAGTGTTTCTGCTATGTTATCTTTTAAAAGTTTTATAGTTTGGGGTCTTGTATTTAAGTCTTTAATTCATTTTGAATTTATTTTGGTATATGGTGACAAATAGGAGTCTAGTTTTACTCTTCTGCATATGTATCTCCAATTTTCCAAGCACCTTTATTGAAGAGACTGTCCTTTCTCCAATGTATATTCTTGCCTCCTTTGTTGAAAATCAGTTGGCTGTAGGTATATGGATTTATTTCTGAATACTCTTTTCCATTGGTCTATGTGTCTGTTTTTTTGTGCCAGTGCCATGCTTTTTTGATTACTATAGCTTTGTAGTATATTTTAAAGTCAGGGGTTGTGATGCCCCCCCCCCAATTAGTTTTTTTATTTTAATTTAATTTAATTTAATTTTTGCTCAGGATTGCCTTGTCTCTTCAGGATCTCTTGTTGTTCCATGTAAATTTTTGGATTGTTTTTTCTATTTCTGTTGAAGTATGTCATTGGTAGTTTGATGGAGATTGCACTGAATCTGTAGCCCTCTTCAGGTAGTATGGTCATTTTGACAATATTGATTCTTCTAATCCATGAGCTTGGGATGTCTTTCTAATTTTTGGTGTGTCTTCTTTCATTTCTTTAATCAGTGCTTTATAGTTTTCCTTGTAGAGATCTTTCATCTCCTTGGTTGAATTTACTTCTTGGTTTTTTTTTTCTTTTTTCTTTTTTTATAGTTACAGTGAATGGGATTGCTTTCATGATTTATTTTTCTTCTAGTTTATTGTTGGTATATGGAAATGCAACTGATATTTGTATGTTGATTTCATATCCTGCAACTTTACTGAACTTATTTATCAGGTCTAGGAGTTTTTTGGTAGAGTCTTTAGGTTTTTCTTTATATAAAATCATGTCATCTGCAAGCAGGGACAATTTGACTTAATCCATTCCGGTTTGGATGACCTTTATTGCTTTCTCTTGCCTAATTGCTCTGACTAGGACTTCCACTACTATGCTGAATAGAAATGGTGAGAGTGGGCATCCTTGTCTTGTTTCAGTTCTTAGGGGGAAAGCTTTCCGCTTTTTCCTGTTCAGTATGATTCTAGCTGCAGGTTTATCCTATATAGCCTTTGTTTTATTAAGATACTTTTTTCTATACCTAATTTGTTGAGAGTTTTTATTGTGAGTGGATGTTGAACCTTATCAAATGCTTTTTCTGCATCTATAGATGATCATATGGCTTTTTCCTTTCATTCAGTTGATGTGGTGTATTACGTTTATTGATCTGTGAATATTCAGCCATACTTAGGTCCCTGGATGAATTCCACCTGATAATAATGTATAATTTTTTTGATGTGCTGTTGGATTTGGTTTGCTAGTATTTTATTGAAGATTTTTGCATCTATGTTCATCAGGGATATTGCCTTGTAGTTTTCTTTTTTTCTTCTCTTCCTGCCTGGTTTTGGTATCAGGGTGATGCTGACTTTGTAGTACGAATTTGGAGTAAATGTGTCCACTTTAATTTTTTGAAGTAGTTTAAGAAGTATTGGTATTAGTTTTTCTTCAAACATTTGGCAGAATTCAGCAGTCAAGATGTTTGGCCCTGAACTTTTCTTTGTTGGGAGACTTTTTCAAAATTACTGACTTGATCTCATTACTTGTTATTGGTCTATTTAGGGTTTCTATTTCTTCTTGGTTCAGTCCTGGTAGGCCGTATTTGTCCAGAAATTTTTCCATTTCTTCTAGCTTTTCAACTTCATTTGTGTATATTTGTTTTATAATAGTCTCTATTGATCCTTTATATTTCAGTGGTATCAGTTGTAATGTCTCCTTTTGCATTTCTAATTGTATTTATTTGGGTGTTTTCTGTTTTTTTATTGGTTAGTCTGGCTATTGGTTTGTTAACTTTTATCTTTTCAAAAAACCAACATTTTGTTTGATATTTGTATTGTATTTTTAGTCTCAATTTCATTTATTTCTGCTCTGATTTTTATTATTTCTTTTCTTCTACTAATTTTGGGTTTGGTTTGTTCTTGATTTTTAATTCCTTGAGGTGCATTGTTAGGTTAATTGAAATATTTCTATTTTTTTGATGTGGGCATTTATTGCTATAAACTTTTATCTTAATACTGCTTTCACTGTATCCCATACGTTTGGAGATATTGTGTTTCTATCTTCATTTGCTTCTAGAAATTTTTAAATTTCATTCTTAGTTTCTTCTTTTACCCATTGTTCATTCAGGAGCATGTTGTTAATTTCCATGTATTTGTTTAGTTTTGAAGATTCATCTTGTTATTAATTTCTAGTTTTATTCCATTATGGTCAGAGAAAATACTTGATATGATTTCAGTTTCTTAAGATTTGTTGAGACTTGTTTTGTGACCTAACATATGGTGAATCCTGGGGAATATTTTGTGTGCTGATGAGAAGACTGTGCATTCTGCAGCTGTTTGATGGAATGTTCTGTAAATGTCATAAGGTCCATTTGGTCTATAGGACTGTTTAAATCCAATGTTTCTTGTTGATTTTATAACTTGATGATCTGTTCAATGCTATTAGTGGGATGTTAAAGTCCATACCTATTATTGTGTTGTCATCTAACTCTCCCTTTAGATCTCATAATATTTGCTTTATATATCTTGGTGCTCAAGTGTTGGGTGCATATATATTTGTAATTGTTATATCCTCTTGTTGTATCGATCCCTTTATCATTATATAATGCCCTTCTTTGTCTCAGTACAGATTTTGATTTAAGGTCTGCTTTATCTGGAAGAAAGAAAGGGAGGGAGGGAGGGAAGGGAAGGGAAGAAGGAAAGGAAAGGAAGGAAAAAAAGAAAGAATCACAATAACTGTGATTATTAGAGGTGGGAAAGGGAGAGGGGAAGGGAGGTTGGTGAGAAACTAGTTAAGCATGACAAAGATTGATTATGTTTTGTAAATATGCATATACTAATTATCCTGATTTGATCAGCACATATTGTATACATGTATTGGTATTCAATTTTGTACCCCACAAATATATGTAATCAATTAAATAACAAATAAATAAGTAAATAAAAATAAAGTCTGCTTTATCTGATATAACTACTCCTGCTTGGTTTTGTTTTCCATTTGCCTGGAATGTCTTTTTGCATCCCCTCACTTTCATTCTATGTGTATCTTTGTAGGTAAGGTGTGTTTCTTGTAGGCAGCATATTGACAGGTCATGTTTTTTAAATCCATTCAGCTAGTCTCTGTCTTTTAATTGGAGTATTTAATCCATTTGCATTCACAGTTATTATTGCTTTGTGAGGTATTACTCTTGTCATTTTGTTGGTATTTTTCTAATTGTTTTGTGTATCCTTTGTTTCTCTCTTTCTCTCTTATTGTTTATCAACTGTTGTTCGGTGGTTTTCTGTATTAAGATTTGAATCCTTTTTTTTTTCTAATTTGTGTATCTGTTATACCAGTAAGTTTTATACCATCAGGTGTTTTCATGATGGTTGTTATCATTCTTTCTCTTCTAGAAGTAGGTCTCCCCTAAGCATTTCTTATAAGGTCATGCTGATAGTGATGAATTTTCTTAATTTTTGCTCATCTGAAAAAGACTTTTTAATTTATTTTTTCTTCATTTCTGAAGGAAGTTTACTGGGTATAATATTCTTGGCTGGCAGTTTTTTTCTTTCAGTACTTTGAATGTATCATCCCCTGTTCTGAGGTTTCTTCTTAGAAGTCTGCTGTTAGTCTAATGGGGATTCTCTCATCTGTGATTTGACACTTTTCTCTTGCTGTGTTTAGAATTCTCTCTTTGTCTTTAACTTTTGACAATTTGACCACAATGTGTCTTGGAGACGACCTTTTGGGGTTGAATCTATTTGGGGACTTTGGAGCTTTCTGGATTTATGTGTTTATATGTATCATGAGACCAGGGAAGTTTTTTTTTTTTTTTTTAATTTTGTCAATATACACTGTATATGATTATTATGGCCCGTCAC
>NW_007738001.1:0-1653 GCF_000696425.1 Galeopterus variegatus
GGGGTCCCTTCCCACCCTGTGTTGTTGGTCCTCGGTGGCGAGGAACCAACATGTAAGGTGAAAGAAAAGGTAAGATGGATGTACATTAAGAGTGGCAACTTATCTATACCTGCCTTCTCAGGGTTTTCCTTGAAGCTACATTTGTGTAGACTGCAACAATTTTTACCTAGACTGTGCATTCTGAGGCAAGTTTAAGAAGCAGATGGAAAAGATGAATGTGACAGACCAATTCTAAGAGGGTCTTCCATGATCTCTATCTCCAGGTATTCATACTCTTGTGTAACCTCTTCCTACTGAGTGGGGGCAGAACCTGTGTCTTGCTTCTAGCCAATAGATCATCTCAAAGGTGATGGGATGTCATTTTTATGAATAAATTTCATAAGGTTCTGACCTCAGTCTTGCTGTCAGAGCCTACTCCTTATTTGTTCTGTTGAAACAAGATGTCACTGCATTACAGAGGGGCCCACATGACAAGAGATAAAGGGCTTCCTTTGGCTAGCAGCTAGCAAGAAAGTGAGGTCCTCAGTCCAACAGACCTAAAGAAATCCTGCCAATAACTACATGAGTTTACAAGTAGATTCTTCCCCAGTTGTGCTTTCAGATGAGACACCTTTATTTCAGCATTGTAAGAAACCCTGAAGAAGAGAACCCAGCTGTCATATCTAATTTTAATTGACAGAAACTGCAAGATAAGAATATGTGTTGTTTTAAGCCACTTAGTTTATGGTAATCTATAACTAACACAATAAAGATACCAAAACACCTCCACCCACAGTCCATCTTTTGTGCTGCTACACATTGGAAAATATTTGCAGTATTTTATGTGAGAGACAATTGTGACCAAAATGATGGAGTAGTTATCAAAGATAAAGGTGTGTTTGAGAGACATTTAAAACGTAGAATTGGTAAGACATATAATTAATTTGATGTGGAAGTTGAGGGAAGGAGAAGTCTAAGGTGAAACTGAGGTCTGGCTTAAGCCACGGGGCAGATCATGATGCCATTTACCAGGACAAAGGCACAGGGAGCTTGGGAGGGGAATACAGTGAGTTCAACTTTGAACATGATAAGTCTGAGTTGCCTGTGAGACATAGGAGTGAGGATATCTAGCAGGCAGTTGGATATGCCCGTCCATCTGAAGTCCAGGAGAAAATAAACTGGGATAAAGGGCACTTTCTGTATATTAAAGCCATGAAATAAAAATGATTTCATAGCAAGAAAGCCAAAGTGAAGATCAAAATGAAGATCTTGTGGTGTAGTAATGAAGAACATTAGTATTTAAGGGATAGACAGAAGAGGAGGAGGCTTCAAAACAGACTGAGACGAGCAGCCAAAGAGGCAGATGGAAAACCAGTAAAATGTGGTTTCATGGAATGCCCCCCCCAACCCCAAAAAAGTGTTTCAAGATGGAGGGAATAGTAAACAATGTCAAAGAAGAGGTTAATGAGGATGGTCATTTTTTTCTGAGAGAAGTTTCAATTTTTATGGATCGGTTGGGCTGGAATTCAGACTGCATGGAGCTGGAGGGAAATGGAATGTGAAAATGGAGATATTTAGGATAGACACCTTTGTAAAAGGTTGGCTCTAGAAAGGAGAGAGATTATGATAGCCCAAACCAAAAAGGATCACAATCAATGAAGACTTTTTTTTTTT